>NW_027262190.1:0-38900 GCF_902827115.2 Pseudochaenichthys georgianus | reverse complement strand
AGTGGCTTTTATTTTCTTATTTCTTCTTCTTCTCCTCCTGTTTGTCCCGCTCTCCCGTCTCTCTGCCGTCTCCATGTCTGCTGGAGAGGAGACCACACGTGCCGAGAAAAGAGAACTGAGAACTGTTTTTAATTTGACTAATGTTTTGGTGCACTAAGGTTTAATTTAGTAGTGTTTTCGTCAACAAAAAAAGGTGCTTGAAAATATAAATAAAGGGGAAATTAAGAGGTTTTACAGCACTTTCAGTTTTGGTAAGGGTGTTTTTCTTTCCCTCTAATGTCCTCAAATAATTAACTGCGTTTTCAAAACAGACATTTCCTCATTAAATGTTTCATAGCAGGATGAAATCATGCATGTGAAGCCTCATCTGGAGCCCTGTCTTTTTTATCAAAACATTTAACCGTTTCCCACCAAATAAAGTCAATTTCTTTGACGAAGCAAAACAACTATGAGACTGGAGCACTTAGATGAGTGCTGCTTTAAAAGTAGATAAACATTAGGACAATCACAATGTCCTCAACATTATCAACTATCATTTTGTGTCATCTGTAAAACCGGCTCTAAAAAGCTTCTCTTGTGGCAAAAACATACTTTTTAAATGCGGCAATTTTCCTTTTCTAGTATAAGGACAGTTAAAGTTAGACGCGTGTCTCTGTGTCGTTTTATAAACCCAAAAGAGGCAGATGTCATCAGCGAACACTCAGGACGTGACATTATGATTACAGGCTGCTGAGCGGGGGGTTATGGGGTATCCATGGTTACACCGTGGTTAACACGATGATGCTTTCTGTCGCCGGCGGGGCAAAAAACGGCTGGTGGTCGCAGCGTCGGCCCGAGGTGTGAGTGTGTGTGTGTGTGTGTGTGTGTGTGTGTGTGTGTGTGTGTGTGTGTTGTGTGTGTGTGTGTGTGTGTGTGTGTGTGTGTGTGTGTGTGTGTGTGTGTGTGTGTGTGAGTAGTGTGTGTGCAGACATTTCAAAAAGGGCAAATCATTTGGCCAGGAGCTGCTCATCGAATATCTGGTATTTCATCTGTGTGTGTGTGTGTGTGTGTGTGTGTGTGTGTGTGTGTGTGTGTGTGTGTGTGTGTGTGTGTGTGTGTGTGTGTGTGTGTGTGTGTGTGTGTGTGTTGCAGGTAACTGTGGTTATTTTTGATCAAACATGCATAATTTCTCTACTTTCTCCTCTGACAGTTTTTATATAAAGCAGAGTACAAATTCAACAGCCTCTGCTCATGCCAACTGTTTAAAAAAAAAAAATCATGATGAAATTCTGGTGCAATTTCCCTTTTTAAAATAGATTTCCCAGATAGAAAGGCGTCTCTTTCCCGTTATTTCCTCCCCCTTTTTATTTCCACCCATTCACACATCATCACCCCTCCTCCTCCTCACAATAAATATTTGTATTCATCAGGTTAAAGTGTACTTATTAAGGAAGAGCTGAACGAGAAGCCAGGGTAAACGTAGGCAACTCAAAGAGAAGCAAAGACAGTCGTAAGAAACCAGAATAGTCCTCGTTACTATTATTAAAGTCTCTTATTGTTATTATTATTATTACTAGTATAACTGTTATTAGGATAAAAGAAAGTTCCTTGGCCCTTGTTGAAGCAGAGAGAGAGGGTGCAGGCTATCCACAGCGACGCTCGATAATTCCCAGAGATTTCGGATAAATCCATCAAAGGTTTTATTCCATTTGTCCCGTTCCATTTTGCTGATTTTAAGTTGCATTTTCATCCCTTTCCATCCGAAGGTAAAGTGGGTTCCAGTGGACGGTTTAATCCCGCTGCAGATTTGGAGTTTGGTTAAAGGGAAAGAGGAAATCAAGTGTTGAAAAACCAAACAGAAAAGTCACTTTGGCTACTTGTAAATCCGTGGTAATCATGCGTGTTTGGAGGAAAGAGGAAAAAAGTTGAACCCTCGATTTAAATATCCTCCTTTCTTCTTCTGTCGTGGTCAGCGTGGGAAATGGCCGAGGTTGATAAAGACAAGTTTGGCGTCATATTGTGAATAAAAAGGAGATGAGAAAATCTATTTCTGTGATGGTATCTTATATATGATATTATATATTATTTAAAAAATACAATGTTGATATCATTGTAAGAATACACATTACATAATCCATCGCCAATAAACCGCTCTGTTTCTCTGAAGCACAAAGCAAAAATTAATTAGCGAAACGGATAAAAAGCACATTTAAATCAAGTAAAATATGAAATTGACTGATAGCATTATTTTTTGTTTTTAGATACTGTGATAATATAGTTACTGCACATCTTTGTAGCCACAATAATTATGTTGTAAAAATGCTATATTGTTAGCCTTACTCCAGGTAAAGGGTAGAACATGAGAAAGGCTAAGGAAACGAGACTGAATGCAACATCGAAGCTAAATTAAATGTATACTTAATGTTTTTACAGTTAATGGATGTCATGAATCTCTTTTGAAATACCTCACGAGCAAGTTAGATAGCCGACGAGCGGTTTACTTTGGTAACTCCTGAACTCTCTAGCTAGTTAGCTCACTAAGTAGCGGTTAGCTTGTTATCTCTCTCGCTATGGCACCTGCTAGCTAAAGCTGCATTCACATGATAGTGAAACGTCTCTACGATGCCGCTGCGTTTTTATTTAGAGAGCAGAAGTGCTACCCTCTGCGTCTTGCACCGCTCAAATAGAAAAAATAAAGTTCAAATAGTTTCAACCTTGTTTACTGCTGATTTTGTAACGTCACAGACAGCTGTCGCGGTGCAAGCCAGCAGGGGATGTAAACATATGAAACTAACTCTGTTTTCAACACTATGACTGCACCCAAACTCAAATCGTGCACGGTATATTGCTTTATTGTGGTTAGCCGCTATCTCTCTGAGCATAGTGCCTGCTAGCTTGTTTCCTCTCTATAATGTTCTTTTTATAATGAACATTGTGGATAATGATGTGTCAAACTGTCTTTATGAACATCCACCATTTGCCTTTCCCCCTCAAAAAACCCACCACCATCGAAAGAAACATCCCTTTGTTATTTTCTTCGGAATCGTTGCATTCTAGAATCCTCAGCGCACGCGGAGGGGTTCCGGAACCCGTTTATTCACGCCTCAGTTCTAGAACATTCCGTAGAATTCTAGAACCTTCCGTAGAGTGAGTTCTAGAACATTCCGTAGAGTTCTAGAACTTTCCGTAGAGTGAGTTCTAGAACATTCCGTAGAGTTCTAGAACCTTCCGTAGAGTGAGTTCTAGAACATTCCGTAGAGTTCTAGAACCTTCCGTAGAGTGAGTTCTAGAACATTCCGTAGAGTTCTAGAACCTTCCGTAGAGTGAATGCCATCTTTCCTCGCCAAAATAATTATCAAAAACGTCCTTTGATCTCTGGAATCGTTGCATTCTAGAATCCCCAGCGCGCACAGAAGGGTTCCGGAACCCCGCATCCCTTCGAGTTCTAGAACATTCCGCCGCCTCCTCTCTCTCTGTCTCTCTCCGTCCCTCCGAACGCCATTTTTAAAAACAAAACAAAAACAAAAGGAAAAACAACAGTTTTGTCCGTCCCTTCTATAGCTGCGTGGTGACAGATTCCTCTATGACATCACAGCTGTCCCCGATGACATCATCACCGCACGGTCCAACCCACCCGCCCATCACCATCATCACCCCGACCCCACCCCCACCTCCTCCTTCCTCCACACCTCCACCTGCTCCTCCTTCGCCCTGGAAAACGTCCTCGCTGGAGTCCAGGAGGCGGGAGCTGGATTCTGACATGTTGGAAGCGCAGTGCAGTGATTGGCAGGGGCACGGAGGGGGGAGGGGCAAGAGGAGGGAGTCCCGCCCCCCGTTCGTCCTCCGCGGGGAGAACGCCGGGTCGCCGATGATGAGGTCGCCCGACCGTCGACGGCGTCCCAGTTCGTGCAGACGCGTCTCGCTCCTCGACACGTCGTCCAGGTCGAAGTCGTGGCTCCGCAGGGGGCGCAGGAACCCGTCTGAGATGGTGTAGGACGACGAGGAGGACTGCAACGGCGTGGGCGGGGCTCGGCGTTTTGAGCGGGAAAACAGGAAGGACAGGCGTTTGAAGGAGTCCGTTTTCGACCCGGGAGCCAGGCGCTGCAGGCGACTCCTCGTGCGGGAGAACGACGAGGAGAAAGTTGAGGAGAAAGACGAAGGGGAGGAGGAGGAATGAGGGACGACGGCCGTTTTTAGCCCATTGCTCTTTGGTTTCCCGTCCTCTTCCTCTTCTTCCTCCACTTCCTCCTCTTCCTCCTCGCCATCGCCCACTCCTTCTATCCTCGTCATGCCCGAGATCGAGCGCACCAACTCGGACACGCCGATCGTTGGCGACGTCCTCTTCTCGTCCTCCTCGTCCTCCATTGGCGTCATGAAGGTCACGCCCTTTGACCTCTGGCTCGAGCAGCCGTCGCCTGATTCGCTGTCGTCTTCTGACGCCGCGGCGCCGTCGTCTCTCGTCGTCTCGCTGGACGAGGAGTACTGTCGCCGGGGAGGACGACGGTTACCGAGGAGATCCAGGACTTCGTATCGGAAACTGGAGATGTCCTGCTTCAACTCCTGGAGAGAGGGAGAGAGAGAGAGAGAGAGAGAGAGAGAGAGAGAGAGAGAGAGAGAGAGAGAGAGACAATAAGTATTCTTACATTCAGGCGAAAAAACTGAAATGAAATAACAGAGAGGAAGTGAGGAGGGTGAGGAAAGAGGGAAGGTGAGACATCAATAATAAGAGGCAGAAGGTGAAGAGGAGTTAAGGACTCAGGAGGAGGTGCTGAGGAGAGGAAGGTAAAGGTCAAGGAGACGAGGAGGAGGGAGGACAAATGGAGGAAGTAGAGACTGAAGAGAGAGGAGGGAAATACTCCACCATCAAATAAAAGGCCTATTTTATTTAAAGGAGAGATTTAACTAATGATTTAAAAAACACATTGTACGTGATAAGGGGCGGGACATCTCTAAGCGGTTGACCCATCACAACAGAGCTGGCCGGCTAACCAATCAGAGCATACTGGGCTCTGGTTTCAGACAGAGGGTGAACAGAGGTGCTGCAGCACAGACAGTATGATAACAATAAAGAGCTTTTTGAACATTAAAGCATGAAGACACTACATACTGATATACACCTGAACATCAGCAGGAGAGGACTCTTTAAAGTAGAGACACTACATACTGATATACACCTGAACATCAGCAGGAGAGGACTCTTTAAAGTAGAGACACTACATACTGATATACACCTGAACATCAGCAGGAGAGGACTCTTTAAAGTAGAGACACTACACACTGATATACACCTGAACATCAGCAGGAGAGGACTCTTTAGAGTAGAGACACTACATACTGATATACACCTGAACATCAGCAGGAGAGGACTCTTTAAAGTAGAGACACTACACACTGATATACACCTGAACATCAGCAGGAGAGGACTCTTTAAAGTAGAGACACTACATACTGATATACACCTGAACATCAGCAGGAGAGGGCTCTTTAAAGTAGAGACACTACATACTGATATACACCTGAACATCAGCAGGAGAGGACTCTTTAAAGTAGAGACACTACATACTGATATACACCTGAACATCAGCAGGAGAGGACTCTTTAAAGTAGAGACACTACATACTGATATACACCTGCACATCAGCAGGAGAGGACTCTTTAAAGTAGAGACACTACATACTGATATACACCTGAACATCAGCAGGAGAGGACTCTTTAATGTAGAGACACTACATACTGATATACACCTGAACATCAGCAGGAGAGGACTCTTTAAAGTAGAGACACTACATACTGATATACACATGAACATCAGCAGGAGAGGACTCTTTAAAGTAGAGACACTACATACTGATATACACCTGCACATCAGCAGGAGAGGACTCTTTAAAGTAGAGACACTACATACTGATATACACCTGAACATCAGCAGGAGAGGACTCTTTAAAGTAGAGACACTACATACTGATATACACCTGAACATCAGCAGGAGAGGACTCTTTAAAGTAGAGACACTAGTCACAAGTTATAAACCAAATACCATGCACCAGTAAACTTTGATGTTTTTAGTTTTTAGGATGTGATCACTTCATATATTTTTTACTCGCCATCTGGGATCAAAATGCTGCAGAATGTATTCCCTTAATTCATGCAGCTGATGTTAGACGCACATTTTGAACACATGAACAATCTGTTCTTTTTTCTACGTACGTGTGTGTGTGTGTGTGTGTGTGTGTGTGTGTGTGTGTGATTCAGCCCGATGTGCACCTGATGTTGGTTTTGCGTTTTTTAAAGCCCAAAGGAATTTTCCACTTCAAAGCGCTCCAGATGCATCATGGGAAACAGACTTTTCGGTATTCGGAGGAGCTGTGGATTTTGGGCAGGAGGTGAAATAATTGTTTTAATATCTTAATGTGCCGCTCTGCCTTTTGGTGTGAATGTAAACACGATGCTAACTTCTAACGATGCTGTTAGAAGTTTAAAATCATAGGTGAAATGAAGAGGATAAAGAAATTGTAAATATTATGTAAATACATTTAAATGCCAGATCAGATATAGATACGGCTGAGCGATATGAAATACATAATATTTCTTAATATGTTTCCAATTCAATATTATATCATTTTGTAAACAGTTTAAATGTGTGTTTGTGTTTCAGCCTTTTTGTTGCCGATTTCTTTTCTTATCCACTTATTTGGATCCCTTGTTAGCGTCTCCCTGACAACAGCTGCACCTTAAATGTTTCTACCAACATTTAAAGGGACCTTAATATGCTCGTTGGACTCCGTTGTTTACTTCCAGAACAAAGTGACATCAATGTGTAACACTCGCGCTCCAACACGATGTACGTGATAGGCTAAGGGGCGGGACATCTCTAAGGGTTTGACCAATCAGAGCAGACTGGGCTCTGGTTTCAGACGGAGGGTGAAAAGAGGTGCTGCAGCTCAGGCAGTATGAGAAGAATAAAGAGCTGTTTGAATATTAAAGCGTGTCCCTTTAAGGAAATTGGAGGAAAATTGCTTTTTTTGATTGTTGTTACAAAAAGCGTAAAACTAATAACTATTAGCTAAAAATACTCCACCTTAAAGTTTTCCTCCGTCAGTCCCTCGTCCGTCTTGGCGCTGCGTATCATGGCCGCCACGTACCTCTTCACCAGGCTGCGGATCACTTCCTGTTGGAGACAATTGTCATGGTTACTTCACTGTCTTTGAACTTCATTATAATAATAATAATAATTCCTTACATTTATTATAGCGCTTTTTCAGTGCTCAAAGCGCTTTACAGATACACATATTATGTATACATACATGCAATGGCCATTATTTAATTCATATAATTCATATATATTTATAAATATATATAAAATGGTAATGTTTAAAACTCTTATCCTACGTGTTGAACTTGCTAATTTGGCCACAAAACACAGAATATTAAAACCCAACCGTTGAATTAAAATGTTATTTATCTCATTAAGTAATCAGCCAAAGAGACAGATGACCCGGCTTGATTTAAAGAGCAAAGAGAGATTTATCCAGCATTTGGTGCTCAGTGGGCGGTAATACACACACACACACACACACACACACACACACACACACACACACACACACACACACACACACACACACACACACACACACACACACACACACACACACACACACACACACACACACACACACACACACTGCTTCCTCCCACAGTAACACCTGTCACTCTCCTCCTCTGCCAGGAACACACCACACACTCAAAGTTAAAGTGAAGGGCACGTTCCTGCAGCAAGCCTTCAGAACATGGACGGGAATCAAAGCAGCGTTCGGCACTGCCAAACACAAAATACTGGCGCTGCACACACACACACACACACACACACTGATGCACACACACACACACACACACACACACACACACACACACACACACACACACACACACACACACACACACACACACACGCACTGATGCACACACACTGCTGTACACACACATACACACACACTGCCAACGTGAGGTGTCAGAACACAAGATATCCATTTATTCGCAACACAAATCCCCCAAAATCTGATCAGAATAACTTCACGGCCAAGAACAATCAAGTGTCTCACTTAAGAGTTTTAAACACACTGCTCACTTTCAATTTCATCTGAAGACACGGAACATTTCTAAATATCAGCTGCGAGAAGTTTAACCGCCGTAAAGAAATACAAATATAGCCCCAAAGAAAAGATGAAACAACCACATAAAAAACGCATTCTGATGTAGTCCATTTCCCCTTATATACCCTTTTTAACACTGTGTTTATCGGTGACCTTTGTTTGTGCTAAAACTAAGGAGTGTGTTTCCTTTAGATATGCTACGCTAGCAGTTCCCACCTGTTTCCATTCATTATGCTAAGCTAAGTTAAGAGTCTCCTGTTTATAGCTACATTTGAACCAAATAAGAGAGGCATCAATTTCTCATGTTACTCATATATCAAATAATAACAACTTTTCTTTCTTTTGTCTCAATACCTCTTCAAGTTGGATAAGGTAAGGTTTTGAAATGAACAAAATAACGACATTTCTTGTTTTTGTTATTAGTTTTAATTTGAAACTGAGGAAATTAATCCAGGGATGCTGACACAGAAGTATTATCGCATGGAAAGATAACTGTCATCAAGGTTAAGGGTCACCACCTATCATACACACACACACACACACACACACACACACACACACACACACACACACACACACACACACACACACACACACACACACACACACACACACACACACACACACACACACACACACACACACACACACACACACACACACACACACACACACACACACACACACACACACACACACACACACACACACACACACTGACCTGGTAATGCTGGTTCTGAATCAGACTGTCAGCGTGGCGTTCCTGTAAACACAAAAACAGATCATCATGTTAGACACATTTCTCCAATCACACACACTTTCATACGAAGCCCCAAAAGGTCGCACGATAGACTTTCTCATGGTTCGACACATCGAACTGCCCGATTATTACGCCATATTATTAGTTTTATGAAGAAGATGTCCGGTCACCAGGGCATGTGTGTGTGTGTGTGTGTGTGTGTGTGTGTGTGTGTGTGTGTGTGTGTGTGTGTGTGTGTTGTGTGTGTGTGTGTGTGTGTGTGTGTGTGTGTGTGTGTGTGTGTGTGTGTGTGTGTGTGCATTTGTTTTCAGAGTATATTATGATAGTGGCGTTCGTTCCGGTGCACTCCGACAGCACTTAGCACTACATCGAGATTAAGATTAAACAAACTTCTTTCACTTGGGAAAACAATGTGTGTAAATTACTGTTCATGGTACTTTGAAACCAATTTTCGGTGTCGGACACACACACACACACACACACACACACACACACACACACACACACACACACACACACACACACACACACACACACACACACACACACACACACACACACACACACACACACACACACACACACACACACACACACACATCATGTAGCATTGGACGAAGACGTGTCTGATGATATGAATTTATTGAAATCTCCAATATCAACGTAAGAGCCTCTTCGGGGGGAGCGAACACTTAACCATAAACACTATCCTTTACTTTCTCCGTCTTTATATGTAGATATTACTTTTCTCCGTTAATCTCCGCTACTTTTCTCCGTCACGTTGTTTCCATAGCAACAACAACTTCCTGTCAACAGCATAAACTCGCCTTCAAAATAAAAGCATCTAAATAAAACAGGAAGTTAACCTAAATTACATTTCAGACATCGGCTATGTACAACTGCAACGAAAGTAACAACAACAATGTAACATCCTTTTCAGCTTCTCAGAACACAAATTGGGTTATGTACACATCATGCGCCCTGGTGACCGGACATTACGACGGCAGTTCGATGTGTGTGTGTGTGTGTGTGTGTGTGTGGTTAAAACGTAGCAGCCTCGATCTCCATTCAGCTGTTCTAATGAAGGTAAACACAGTGAACGCGGCGCGTAACAGACACAGCTCTCTGCGCGCCGATACTGTGAGAGTGAATTCCAAGATCAAGGTTCACAGACTCTCCTGTTTTGTCAATCCGGTGCTCAAACAAATAGCTCTGGCCGACATGTCCCTAAACTGAAGTCAGAGTTTGAAATATATCTCAAATAAATAACAACTTCCTGTCAACAGCATAAACTCGCCTTCAAAATAAAAGCATCTAAATAAAACAGGAAGTTAACCTAAATTACATTTCAGATAGGCTATGTACAACTGCAACAACAATGTAACATCCTTTTCAGCACTGTCATGTCCCCACATCAACACAACAGTCTGCAATGAAACGGTGGTCTCCTGTGCGCTCCACTTCCTCCTTGGCTCACCGGTAACTTTCTCGAGAAAGTATATCGTGCGCACAAGAAACTTTTTCCGCGACCCTTTAGGGGCTCCGTACTTTCATTATGAAATCCCCATGTATCTTTCTAATATAGCAAAGTCCTCTTTAGAAGAATAATGATCAGAAACTAGAACAAAGTATAAATTGCCTCCGGCTCGCAGAATGACTTTAACTTCCTTCATTTTGGAGAGCTGCTGATTAATGAAGGCTGTTCATAATTTTTTTGCTCCAATAAAAAATGGGTGTAGACTTTTCTTTTGGAGAGACCCCCTGCAGTGCCCGAGAGGAGAGGATCTCTTTTTAAAGCCTCTTCTCACCTCATTAACTTTTAGAGGCAATTACAACAAGTACTGAGAGCATTCCGATTCTTCAGAGAGAGAAAGCACGCTCGGAAACTGCAGAAATAACGTTATTTATGTTTTGTGACTCAACGCTGAACAAAGGACGACTTAAAAGCGTTCAAATAAGAGGAACAGACAACGTGATAAATGTGCATTTAAATGAGGAATTATTAAAGCAAAAAGTCACTTTTAAAATGTAATAAAACATCATTTGACTTTCTTTACAGTCTTTCTTTTTAAGGGTGCTCTGCAGAGTAAACAGGTTTAGCACGCAGCTCTTGGTAACTTAAAGCAAAACGAACGAGACAGAAAACAGTCAAAACGAGAGAAACAGAAAGTGGGATAAATGTGCATTCAAGAAGTATCGTCTTCTGAAACACGTGATTCAAGCATTTATCTATGGGTTGCAAAAAGCTGCTTTTCCTGCAGGATGTTCCTCCGGTTGTTTATGGGGTTCTCCTAAATGACGGACAGCCGATTGGACACTTTTCCCTTCCTTTTGAAGTTCTTTTAATGCATATTTTATTACAGTTTAAGGCAATATTTTACCTTCCGCTTTGTTTCCTCAACAATACAGCCCGTTTCATTAGAAAAGTATAAGATGCTGAAGGCTTTAAACATTAATTATATTAAGTCTTCCCATCTTTTTCTTCTATCTTCAAGAATGGTTTAATCCATAACAGTCGATACAAGTCACTGGAAAACAAAATATCATCAAACGTAAACAAGAGGAGGTGCAGCGGTCGATCGATTTGCCCGATCGATTATAATATGCAGAAAGTCACGAATAGATGTTTTGCACAAATAAACAAAAAGTACCTAACTCTGCTAAAAACCTGCATTCCACACACACACACACACACACACACACACACACACACACACACACACACACACACACACACACACACACACACACACACACACACACACACACACACACACACACACACACACACACACACACACACACACACACACACACACACACACACACACACACACACACACACACACACACACACACACTCTCTCTCCCTTGATCAGATCTCTGTGTGAACTCGTGTGGGCTGGTTTATATACTTATATAACTCAGCCGACTCCAGCTGAGGTGAACATGCCAGCTGTACTCAGTGCGTGTGTGTGTGTGTGTGTGTGTGTGTGTGTGTGTGTGTGTGTGTGTGTGTGTGTGTGTGTGTGTGTGGTGTGGGTGTGTGTGTGTGTCTCCAGATGACTGACTGTTGGATGTGTTTGCTCGCAGACGCACAGCTGATGTCTGACTGTGTTTCTCTTCAAATATATTTATTTATCACTTCTCTCCTCACTCTGAATGTTCCACTTCTTTTCTTTTCAAACTTGAGTTACTTTTCAAACTTGTATTCAGTACGCAACACTCGCATTATAAGTCCTCTTTAAAAGCTAGTCCCATTCGTTGTTTTCGATTCGTGTTTCTTAAATTGAGAAAGCTAAATCCATTGCTTATACTACAGCACTTTGACTAAACAAAGGAAATGTTGATACTCAAAAAATATGCATTGTATTCCAAACCATTATGTATTGGTCATCTCTTAATAAGAGCTGTTTAGTATCAGCATGAGCCCAATTCATATGTAACGTCAAAAGTTATATATGTTTTACTACAACAGAGTAGTGTGTAATTAAAGTGGTGAGGAAAGCAGTGACAGTTTGGGACATATTTTGCTCAGTATTCTAAAGCTGTAATATTAACTGAGCTCCTCATGTCTTCTGAGGCACTTTTCAAACGGAGAGATATAAAGCCGCGTTTATATTTTATTATATTCCATTATTTATTGGTCCTATTATGAGCCGTTAAGTCAGAAGTTGTCTTTCTTTTAATAAAACAGAGAACACATATTAGAAATAGGGATGTAACGATATACAGAATATCGCGATAAATAAACGTCCAAAGACTGACAAAATCTACGGCGATTTAAAAAAATAAAAATGTAATTATTTGTTTTAAACCTTTATTTAACCAGATGGTCTCATTGAGAACATTGATCTCTTTTTCAAGAGAGACCTGTCCAACATGGTAGCAACACAAACAGAACACAAAAGGACAGCGTATGTACAGGGCTACATTTACACACCTAGAGACTTTGACAAGTACCAACAGTATATCTATATCTCTGTCAATAAGCCTCACCTTCTTGCCAACAACGGTATTGTTCTTGAAGTGGTGAAGAGACAATGCACAGTTTGACCCACTGCTGTCACCCATGGCCAAAGCATACCTCTCCGTCCCACTGAGGTGGCGTTAGACCTTTTCGCTGTCCGTCATTTTGACAGACAGGATCGTAAAATGTCCGCGCACGGCATTAAACAAAACCTCCCAGACATGTGTTGATCTGTACGGCAAAGTACGGTTTGGAAACTACATCGTTTCCTTTTGGAGGGCATGCATACCACAGCATAACACCAGAGCCTCGCTGCGGGGAAACGTTGGCGCTGTTCCGAGTTTGTTCTAATCCGTCAAAATGACAGACTGCTTTCACATTGTTCCGTCATTGTTAAATAAAATATTCGGTTAACGCGACCTCTGCTGTCCCGGCAACATCAGCACCGAGCGAGAGAGTTCTTTCCAGAGCAGGGGATATTGTAAACGCCCAAACATCCCAGCTTATAAATACCTGGAAATGTGGACATTCTCATATTCCTAAAAACCTGTCTGATGATGCTGAGTGAGTGACTTAGTGAGTTTGAGTTGAGTTACTTGATTTATTTTATTGCAGGGTCTGATTGTTAAATGTCCTTGTTTATTTGTGAGATGCAGTGGCACAAAGAAAATGCCTACTTTGCTTGGTAGTACTATAGGTACAAAAACACTGGTTTTCTTGTTCCAGTCTGTTACTGTCACTTTGTTTTTGACACTTTAAAATACTGCCATCCTACTAACATGCTGTACAAATCAGATTTATTATGTAATAAAGAAACATTTTCAAAGTAAAAACATTTAAAAAAAAAAAAAAATTCAATATGGCGATAAATACCGTACCGTGGACTTGTTAACGCGATATTATCGTACCGTGAGTTTTTGGTATCGTTACATCCCTCATTAGAAAGAGCAGTTTTTAATGCTTGTACTTATAGCTGAATAAAACGGAGGACTCTGAGTTATATGTAAAGAAAACCAGTGACAGACATATTTCGCTTCTCATGTTTCCTGTGGCACGTTATCATCAAACGAGAGATCTAAAGCACGTTTTCCCTGCAGAGCCGTCACGTTTGTGAACTCGTTCCTCTCTGAACCCTCAGCCTCGTGCACAGAGTCCTCGGCGACTTGTTAACATGAGTTTTAGCATATGGGTTGTTGTTGTTGTTGTTTTGGAGGATCGCAGCTTGTTTGCGTGACGCTTCAGTGACGGCAGATGGCAGAGTATTAGTCTGCACATGAATAAATAAATGTTTCTCCTTCGGGTTCGCGACTCGGGGAGTTTTATTCTGAAGTGGAGCGAGAGTCCAGAGCTGCAGTCGGTCACAACGAATCCAAATCTAATATTACAGTCGCGTTTTTTCAGGAACGCATGATTAAAATATCGTTTCTCTGAGGCGTGTATAAATGTAACTGGGAATACTACTAGGAGATATGCTAAGAGAGGCCTTGCAAAGCTTCCTCACACATATGAATATAAACATATGAGTTTAAGATAGGAATGTGCAATACAAAGGAAAAATAAATATACAAATAAGAATAGAAGTATTATATATAGACATACGAAGAAAACATTGTTTGTTCTCTTACCGTGAACTCCCGCAGGTTCTCACACTTGTGCGAGTGCTCGCCTGCGGGGCCGCCCCCCCTGCACAGCTTGTTGTGGAGCCACAGCAGCAGGAAGAGGATGGATTTGGGGGAGGGGATGATGTTGAAGGGGGGGGGCAGCGTGCCGCCCTCGTCAAAGTAACTCATCCACAGTTTGGTGCGAGCAAACTTCCACTCGATGTCGGCGTGATCCTGCAGGAGAGAGAGAGAGAGAGAGAGAGAGAGAGAGAGAGAGAGAGAGAGAGAGAGAGACAGAGAGAGAGAGAGAGAAGGGGTTTGTGAGGCTTTATTGATGTTGTTATGTTGGTTATTTAGTAATTAAAGCACTACAAGACCTTGAGGGGACTAGAAGATCAGATCAGAGACAGAATAGTATTTATCCTGGAGAAAATGGGTTTCGTTTTTAAAGTCTTAAAGGGGGCCTTAAAGGGGACCTATCATGCAAAATGCACGAAACGTTGCTATCAGAAACAATGCCCGACTGTTTTGGACGTAATATGGTCGGTGTTTACATTAGCATCGCTAACACTCAGAGCTAACCTGTGCTGGAGAGCATGTGTGTGAAGAAGCAGGAAGTAGAAAGGAACTCACCTTGTGGAATAACCGGCAAGAGAGAAAGCCTTTGAGCTCCAGACTGTTTCAGAGAGAATCCTTGATAATCCATGATATGGCGTTTCATCACAGCAGCATCTAGTTTAGACAGTAGCTGCCGGGTCCCGCATGAGCTCAGACCCCTGCTTTTTATTTATTTTTTAAAGCTTTATCCCCAAATCAGCACTTTTGAAACAGGAAGTAAAATAGAGGGATATGAGGCATGGCTAGAATGGGTGATCTGTTTGGTATTTTGAGCAAAACACTTAATAGACATGTTTTTTTTATATAATTTTATATATCCGAGAGCTATGCTGTTGCCTAAAAATAGCATGATAGGTGACCTTTAATTTATCCTGGAGAAATGTGGTTTCGTTGCTGTTTTTTAGAATGAAAAAATAAACCTGAAATCATGTGCAAGAAATAAATTAAATGGATTCAAAATATGTATGTGCAATAAAATAATATACAAATATCCAACAAAGGTTAAGCAAAGTATTATAGAACAGTCAGAATGTGCACTATAAAGATACAATAAAATATCCCCAAAAAGTGTCTTTAACCTGCGCTTTAAGTCTATTTTAGTCTAACACGTTTAATTGTAATGATGTGAAACGGCAACACCTGCCACCTGCCAATGTTTCAGTATAGTTTATATAATTGTTCCACTCTCTTTGCATCGTTGTAACTCACGGCGATGAGCTGGTAGGAGTTGTTCATCATGGCGATCAGCATGTTGAGCAGAACCACCAGAGAGATCACGTTGTACGTCCCGAACATCGTCGCCCCGACAAACTCCGTGAACTCGTGCCTCGCCTTCACGTTGGTCACGTACAGATTCAGAAGCCCGAATATCGACCAGAACAACGACTGCAGCGTCTCGAACAACCTGAGGACACAGAAGAAGGCTTTTATTTTGAAGGATTCATCCAAGGAGAACTAAAAAAGAAAACGTTCCTCCATGAAAATGTAGGAACAAGGTTACCATTGTGACATTTTAACATGGTCGTCTATGGCCGAGACAGCTGGAGTTTTTCTCACTCAAGGGCACTTTCGGGCAAGATTTCAACGTCCTTGTAATATAATGAAAGCATCGAGACAACGCTGACTACATTTGCTGCTAAAATCAACAACAATTATGTGAAAAGACTGAATATTATGGGATTTAGAGCAGTTTTAATATCTTTTTTCAAGGAGATTTTAAAGGCCCTCTACGCTCAAAGTGATGATGTCATCACTCTGAACATTCCGTCACATACACACACCATTATACAATCTGAAAATGTCACACAACTTAAACGGTGATTGTAGGGAAACCGTTCCATCTATCAAAAAACCCTTTAAGTCCAATAAAGTTGAGAGTCTGGAGAGCTGGTTAAACTTTTAATATTCACTTTCCGTTAAAGTTTGGCGAATCAGTATGACCTCAAAGTCGGATGATTTTGAGTTTTGTTCACGTCAATATCCCATTCAATCCTATGGGGATTTGCGATTTGTGTGAAACGTCAGAAAGTTAAAGAACGCAAACATTTAGCCGTTAAAATGAAGAACAAGATGAAGTATGCAGGATTATAATGTGTGTGTGTGTGTGTGTGGCCTGGCATTACTATACTTGTGGGGACCTAAATCTGTCTACAGAGTCACGTGTGGGGACTCGCCTCCCTTATGGGGACAAATTGGAGGTCCCCATAAGGGGGATCATTAATGTTAGGGTGAAGACTTGGTTAGGTTTAGGATTAGGGTTAGGCATGTGTTGGTTATGGTTAAGGTTAGGATAAGTCTCCAGGAAATGCATGTAAGTCAATGTAATGTCCCCTGAAGTGATGTATACATGGTATGTATGTGTGTGTGTGTGTGTGTGTGTGTGTGTGTGTGTGTGTGTGTGTGTGTGTGTGTGTGTGTGTGTGTGTGTGTGTGTGTGTAAAATAAAGAGGCTGGCATTCATTATAAAGCAAAACACACTAAAAGTGACACATAAAAATTACTTTAATTTACAAAGTGCTGCATATTTTATGAATAAACGGGTATTCCTCTGCAGGGATTGTCAGATCAAGATCCTCAGAGTGTCCTCCAACACATTTAACTGATGGTAGGCATTAAAAAATCTGCAGACGATCATTTATTTATATGTGACTGCCGTTATTTGTCTTTCCCTGTAAGATAGGAGTTCATCAAGTCTGTAAATCTGCAGCAGAACAAACTCTGAGGCTCATGTTTTCTCATATTTAATGTCAGTAAATAAAAGCAAATGCAGCATCGTATGTTACAGATTGCTTACGACTTCCTAAATCGTTGAGCGCTGCTTGTAAATGTGTGTGAGGAAATAAATAAAGTTGAGTCTAAAAGCCTTCAGTGGCAGGCAGGCTGATGTAAAAGATATGAGACGTGTCGTGCCGTTGTAAAACTAAACCATTTATCGCTTGTTTTTTTACTCAAACTCCTCCTGACAGGAGCGGCAGGCAGCTGGGAGCGATAATAGATTACAAATCAGTCGTGACATTGATGGAAGTGAAACGACGTGGGACTCGCTGGCACGAAATGTGAATCCAGATGGAAACTAAAATACTGCAGAGGCAGAAACACAGAGAGAAACTACAGAAGATTTAAGATAACGTTAAGTAGGAGAACATGGCAGTCACTAAGCCTTAACAGTGGATGAGTTTCCTCCAATATTCTAGTCCAAACTAAAGTGAACATTACACCTGCCAATGTTGTTAGGATAAACCAAAAGAAAGGTAAAGAAATATGACTTCTGCCCCTAGCATCCAATAAACATCACTTAAGCAAGCGACAAAGCCATACACAAATTACTTCAACTTCAAAATGAAAGCATTTACTGTTGATACTGTCCATTGTTCTGGCCATAAACTATAGTCATACTGAATTATGAACAAAGCGCAGTTGCCTATATTTAGGGGAAATAATACAAGATTTATATTTACAATTTACAAAAATAACTAACTAACTAAAGGACTAACTAAGTGACCAAATAACAGACTAACTAAGCAAACAAACAACTAACCAACCAAAGAAATCCAACAACCAACCAGTCAATCAACCAACCAGCCGACAAACCATTCAACCAACCAACCAAAAAAACAACTAAATAACCAACCGACCGACCAACCAACCGACCGACCGACCGACCGACCGACCGACCGACCAACCAACCAACCAACCAACCAACCGACCGACCGACCGACCGACCGACCGACCAACCAACCAACCGACCAACCAACCAACCGACCGACCGACCGACCAACCAACCACCCAACCAGCCGACAAACCATCCAACCAACGAACCAAAAAAACATCTAAATAACCAACCAACCGACCGACCAACCGACCGACCAACCGACCGACCAACCGACCGACCGACCAACCGACCGACCGACCGACCGACCAACCACCCAACCAACCAACCAACCGACCGACCGACCGACCAACCAACCAACCGACCGACCGACCAACCAACCAACCGACCGACCGACCGACCGACCGACCGACCGACCGACCGACCACCCAACCAGCCGACAAACCATCCAACCAACGAACCAAAAAAACATCTAAATAACCAACCGACCGACCGACCGACCAACTTTTACAGTAAACTGACTGTGTATTTGTTATTATATATGAGAAGACAATTTCCCTTTAACAGATAATAAACCTCAACTCCACCAATCATTGATATGACCCTTCTCTCTCCCTGTTCCTCCCCCCTCTCCTTTCTTTACTCCCCTCCTCAGTCTCTATCTGTCTTGTGTATTGTGACAGTCACAGTTACAGCGCAGCTTATTGCATTTTTGTTGAAGAAACAATTGGCAGACACTTCATCACAAGAAACACACAGAGAGAGAGAGAGAGAGAGAGAGAGGGGGGGAGAGAGAGAGAGAGAGGGGGGGAGAGATAGAGGGAGAGAGAGGGAGAGAGAGAAAAAAAAATGTGTGCTGCATGAAATATTTATAGAGTGTGTGTGTGTTGCAGTAATGAATGTGGGTGTGAATGATCACTGTATCAATCAGTATACAGAGTGTGTGTGTGTGTGTGTGTGTGTGTGTGTGTGTGTGTGTGTGTGTGTGTGTGTGTGTGTGTGTGTGTGTGTGTGTGTGTGTGTGAGAGTGATGGTGTGTGTGAGAGTGATGGCGTGTGTGTGTGTGTGTGTGTGAGTGATGGTGTGTGTGAGAGTGATGGTGTGTGTGAGAGTGATGGTGTGTGTGAGAGTGGTGGTGTGTGTGTGTGTGTGTGTGTGTGTGTGTGTGTGTGTGTGTGTGTGTGTGTGTGTGTGTGAGAGCGATGGCGTGCTCCCTGTGTGTGTGCAGGTGCAATGAGTGTGTGTTGAATGAGAGAGACTATGAATGAAGCACTCGAGCGTGAGATTGTGTCGCAGTTACGAAACGAGATAAAAAATGGACGCACACAGAAACAGAAAACAAGAGGAGGAGGAATAAAGAAATGTCTCCACCCTCTCTCTCAGTAACTCCTGCTCTTCCTCTCATATCTTCCTCCTCCTCACCGCACAGCGTGAGAAAGTGTGTGCAGACTTCATGAGCAATCAAATAGCTCATGAAGTTCTCCTTAAAATGTGTTGTTTTTACCACATGTTTATGTTTTACTCGTATAAATACACAGATTTATGTTTTTTGCTGCTTTCTGAAAACCTTTTCATGCTTCCACCCCTTCTGGCATTTTACATGTAATCGACCGTTGTTGTTATGAATTAAACTGTTGTTGTTTTTGCTTTTATTGTCATTGGAAATCACCTTGAGACTTTAACACTAGAACCGCCAACGGGTCAATTTTACCCGCAGCTGTTTTTTGACTGTCTGTAACTTTTTTTCAATAAAATATTCAAGTGTCCCAGTCCGTGACTTTTCCTGAAAGTGTGTTATGTAGCACCCTCTGTTGTTAAAAATGGTAAATATGAAGTCAGATTGAAAAAATGGCCCAAATTTTTTTTCCATTTATACCTATGTCCGCCAGCGGGTAATATTTACCGAATAGAAAATGCAGCGTAAACATGACGTGTTGCTATAGCAACGCCTTTTGTCTACTGCGGTTCCTTATAGATAGAGAGATTGAGAGAGAGATAGATATATATATATTAGGGCCGGGACTTTAACGCGTTAATTAAGATTAATTAATTACACAAAAATGAACGCGTTAAAAAAATTAACGCATTTTAATCGCACTTTAATCGCACTTATTTTTGCACAGCGGAACGTTTCTCACTGGATGAGTTTCAGGCGTACCGATTATACTGGAGCACCAACTAACGTTCATGACTTCAGCATGGGACTTCAAACAACAACAAACCACGGTGAACAATAGTCAAACATGAACGAACAAGCTGATGAGACCGCTTTGGTCGGCCCCGTGGATGGGACATTTTGTTTTAACAAACGGACGGATGGAAGCGTCGATAAGAGCACGGTTGTGTGCAAATTATGCAGAAAGGAATTTGCATAACACCGCAGCACATCAAGCCTAAAGTATCATCTAAATGCAAAGCATGTAGCAGCTAGCGTGGACGTTAGCCCGACTCCGAGTGCAAGGAACCACACCCTGACCCAACCCACACTCAACCAGAGGACTGGTTTCAGGGCCAGGATAAGTAAGTCCACGTCTGAGAGAATAACCAGCTCCCTGGCTCTCTGGACTGCACTCGACTGTAGACCACTTGGAGTAAAGTCCATGTGAAAATGGCTTCTCACTGTTCTCAGGTCAAATATGTATATTTGATTAAAAATGCGATGAATTTCGATCAATTAATTACAAAGCCTCTAATTAATTAGATTAATTTTTTTAATCGAGTCCCGGCTCTAATATATATATATATAGATAGATAGATAGATAGATAGAGAGAGAGAGAGAGAGAGAGAGAGAGAGAGAGAGAGAGAGATGTGTACCTAAACAAAACACAAGTCTAACACCAAGCGTTTAAATCAGCACTTGTAGCGATATTTTATACTTCATGCTATCTGCACAAACTATATCATATGAAAAGCTGAGAGTCCACAGATTCTGTTGGTATAAGTTTCCTCCCTGTGCGATCAAAGCTCACTGTTCTACATGATAAATAAAAGAACATCGTACCTTGCAAATCAATAGCGGGTACATTTGACCCGTTGGCGGTTTTAGGTATATGGCGACCTCTGGCGGTTATCGTGTTGAAGCTCATTCTTCTTTCTGACTATCTCGTAATCGTGACATCAATCGTAGAATTAATGACATTTCTGTCGTGATTTTCGTTTTTGTGTTTAGTTTCCCGTTTTATTTTGACATTTATTTTCTCCTTGTGGCTTTTTCGTAATTAAAAGGCTCGCTTTCTGAATTCTAAATCTACTGCCATTTCATGTTTAACCCATCCTGCCAAACGCTGACACTTCCATCCTTATTTCAACACAAAAAAAAAAACACAACAAATATGCTAAAATGGCAGCAACGTTGTTATGTTGCCCCTAGCAACCAACAATAAATCAACCGTATGAAGAAATAATTAAAATGCATTTCCTGCACCAATACTAGCAGATAAACATATCATATAAAACGCTGTCTCAGTTATCTCTACTCACCCTACTTCCCGATCAAAGGGGCCCTATTTATCCACGATAAGGAATGTTGGCTACTCAAAGCAGGAGTTTGTTGTTTTGCCGTTTATTAAACTCGTTACTTCCGGACTTTTTACTCCCTGTGGGTATTTCAGTAAAAAAAGGTCTATAAGTTATAATAAAAGTATCACCCCTGCTGAGGGAGAGAGACACAGAGAGAGTGTGAGCAGTATTTACAGCTCCTGTGTGAAGGCAGACACACACACACACACACACACACACACACACACACACGGTGTTAAACGATGTAACACATTAACGGTGATACGTGTGTGTTAAGTACAGATGTGTGAAGAGACACCTGAGCAGAAAGAGGAAATGATGTTGCTAAAATGTTCGTAAGTGGGTGTGAATTACAGCAATAATTGTGTGTGTGTGTGTGTGTGTGTGTGTGTGTGTGTGTGTGTGTGTGTGTGTGTGTGTGTGTGTGTGTGCAGGTTGATGTTTGCATAATGCATGATTTGCAGTCTGCGCTCATTCAGCTTCCGTGCGAGGGCGATTCTCTCTGACTGTAAACAACAACAGTTTGTTTACTAAGTCAAGGGTCCCTCAGTGTCAGGCCTTTTGACAAGTTCAATATTCTCATGCTCACAGTTTGACGCTGCACGATCAGCTGTTATAATAACCCTCTCACCTGATTGGACAGCAGAACGAAGTATAAAGTAATGTCCTCACTTCTCCTTTATTTGTCCAGAGCGTTTTACTTTAATGGAATCGATCACCAATCAATAAAGCTATTACCTAAACAAACCTCACGCCTCGTTAACATGCAGCCTGCCTCACTCAGCAAACTGTGTGTGTGTGTGTGTGTGTGTGTGTGTGTGTGTGTGTGTGTGTGTGTGTGTGTGTGTGTGTGTGTGTGTGTGTGTGTGTGTGTGTGTGGTTGACGCAGCACCTTTCGACAAACTTGGACAGGATTAGATTTTCGTTTTCAGAAATGAATTTTTCCAATTCTTACGACACGACAGGAAGCATTTTATAGACTAAGGAACAAGTGAACAAAGTAATTAAAGTAATATAATACACAGTTAATCATAAAATCCAGAAATGTTTGAGACGTTATAATGTTTTACATATTAAAATAATAAATCTAAAAGCCTCTTTCTGGTTTCAAGGGGAGGTTTAAGGGTTCAGCAGAGCGATTAAAAAGTCATCCCGAGGGTACCATGAATATTTAAAAAAATAATTCAAAGCAATCTTTTAGTAGATATTTGATTCTGCAGGAACGACAGACAGCGCATCTATAGTTCATCATGCGGTCCATCTGTCAGACAGTGGGACACCTCTCACTCTCGTCACACAACTGAGTAACAGAGGGTCCGAGGTGCACGAGGGGAGGCTCTGCGGTGATTAGAGTATCTTAGGTTTTAGATCTCTCTTCACTTGATACTTGATGAGCAACTTTTAAAGGAGCATTGCAGACGAGATGTTCTTTGAAAAAGCGTAAATCAGTGTATGAGATTATTACACACATCCAATTAGACACACACTATTAATTAATGTGGACAAATCCAGACAATACCCACTTGGATTTGCTTCTGAACTTCAATTATTTAGTAGAAAACAAATAAAAACAACAACAACTTTGCTAAAAATCAACTAAAAAAGATGCTTTGAATTCCTTCAATTGTTTTAAATGTGGCCTCTTCACACCATGTATATCAT
The DNA here is from genome assembly GCF_902827115.2 of Pseudochaenichthys georgianus. Lineage (NCBI taxonomy): Eukaryota > Metazoa > Chordata > Actinopteri > Perciformes > Channichthyidae > Pseudochaenichthys > Pseudochaenichthys georgianus. The sequence goes on along the minus strand of NW_027262190.1, from coordinate 15,528 downwards.
GCATTTGATAGATTAGTACTGAACAAAGTGTAGACACATTATATTCCATATGAATATCTTCTTGCATTTCCTTAAAAAAGGCTTCAAGCTGTGCAAATGGGCTTTTTGTCGATTAATATACTTCACTTTTTGCATTGAATTTGCACGACTGTTTAAAAAAGAATCCAACTGCAAGTATCCCAGTATCTGTGAATCAAACAGGTTCAGCTTGATTTGAACTGTTTTCACCTGTTTGCAGCCTGTTAAAACACACACATGGCCGTACAGTGTGTGTGTGTGTGTGTGTGTCCTAGCATTGCTATCCTTGTGGGGACCTACATCTGTTTACACAGTCACGTGTGGGACTCGCCTCCCTCATGGGGACAAAATGGAGGTCCCCATGTTACTCTTAGGTTTATAAACTCCCGCCCTCCACGGCTTTATAAACATAACATGTACTTCACTGTACAACTTGTTTTGGGGGATACACAGTTAGTATATGTTTATAAAACGGACAAGTCAAATCAAGCAATCTGATGTTTCTTAGCCGTGATATAATGAGCGTATATCCCGGGAATAATTGTAGTCACTTTTCACAAGTCAGTATCCCTCCGCGTCTGAGAACCGTTACAACTGTTACATTACGTCCGTCACGAAACTAACTAACAAAGCTTAAGATGGAAACATGTAAAGTTAACTTCGACCTCCGGGGTGGCCTCACTAAGGAGGAGTGGATTGAGCAGTGTCTATCTCCAGAAAAAAAAGCACCAAAACGACGACAATGCTGTCTGTCTAATATAGTAACGCTGTAATAAGTAAAGCGAACGCACCCGCAAGGACTCCTGGCCTCCTATTGGTTGAGGGATTTTGACAGGATTGTTGCACAACAATTTCGAGCGCACACAGAATAAATCTGAGAGCAGACATTTCACGAGCGCACTGCAGCGCACAGAAACAGCCTGAGTGCGCAACCCTGTCTCCTAAAAATTACGTTCCCACAGAACTAAACTGCATTCTCAATTACGTTTAGCTAGAAACGTATTTACTCCCACGTTACGTTTGTTATGAACGTATCTGAAATACGTTTATTTTCTACATATCTTTGCCATTTATTGTCTTGCTTATAATGATGATAATAGTCATTTATAAATATCATTTTAGAGCACACCTTTGAAATCGACAATCGGGCTCGATATATGGTTAAATTAAAATCAGTAGGCGAGGCTGTAATTTCGCCAGCTGTTACTCTCATGAGCGAGGCAGAACATAATAGTTTGATCATGCCAAGAAGCTGCTGTGTCGTTTATTGCACCTCAAACATTAAAACAAATCCAGAGTTACGTGTTTCTGTACTTCCTCTAAGAAGAAAGGACAGTAACAGAAGAGCTCTGTGACTTCAGGCTTGATCGCCGTTCAAATGACAGCGCTGGTTTCCCCAAAAGTGGGCGGGGCTGTAAAGTGAAGTAGATTTACTCTCATCTATTATTCAAAACCATTCTATTTATTCTAACGTAAATTACATGCCACTGTTTTATCTTTTATTTATTTGTTTTTATTTTAAATCGTATAATGTCGGACTTTTTTTCTCGTCTTTGAGGAAAATAAATGGGGTTTAGAGATTCAAAATACTGAAATCTGTATTTTTTAAAATCTCTTCCTTCTAATTTGTTATTATTTTCTAAATAACACACAATTATCCTTGTTTTTATTTATTCGTTTAATTCTATAATCTTGGGCTTTTTAGCCGTAAATAAAGTCACCAGAAACAGACGGGACATTTCGAGATTTAGGATGGCCCAAGACACTACACTACCCATAATCCCCAGCTATCGTTTGGGACTACAGTCCCGTTGACAAACCCCGTGATGTTGCGCCAAGGTTACGCCGAGCGTCAAGCTCTTTGAAATGGAACGAAACCACGGCAGACTATTCAAAACTGGACTCGAACGCCCCCCCAGAACTACACATGCTGGCTATTGTGTTTCGCAACATGTTCTCTATGGCACGTCTCTACTGGGAATTGTAGTTTTAAAAGACGTTTTTCCCAAATGTAGAAGTTGACAGTATTAAACTGTGTACAGCCCTGGAGGTTTAGGCGATAGGAAACACATTGGTGTGTACACATTTAAAACATGTAATTACTAAATGGGTGAAAATCGCTTGTATCCATAATGAGCAGCATTAATATATACCCACACGACAGCTCATTGTTACTTTGTTATTCTACTCCACTACAATTCAGAGGTTAACCTGGTATTTTTACTCCACTACATTTAGTTTAGTTACTTTGCAGATTCTGATTAATGATGTGGAATATAAACAACCCTTAAAGCAGACTTTAGTTACACCTGAATACAATTCAGGGAAGGTGATTGTCAAGTGCCAACAATCAGGAGAGATATTTGATAGTTGGTGCTTGAGAAGACTAAACATTTATCTGCAGATCTTTATAAAGTATATTCATTACTCGTTATTCTCTACTAATAGTTAATTAAAAACTGTATAATGGCTATTTTGCATATCCCTTTCAAGATTTCAAGGTTTTCTAAGGTGTATTGATCTTATACACAACTTGGGTCGCAGGTTCCTCAACAGACATCTATCAATATGTGTGTACTGTATACCTCCACCATTAAACTGTCATATTCTGCACATTTCTTATTCTATCTACATACATAAGAGTATAATTAATGTGTATAATATCATTTAAAATAAGTGTTTCAACATAGTTAACATTGCAGGAAAGCAATATTTTAGACGTTAAGTACTTTGTCAGGCTTAATATTCATCTGTAGATAGATACCCCCAGAGCTTTTTTCTTGTTTAAAAGAAGACCTTAACCTAAAGTATTTTTTAATGTGTTAATAAAGGTTAATTCGTTTTTCTGTTTTGCACATCCTCCTATTAATATCTTTGTACATCCAGCACTAAACTGTTTTATTGTAGAGATCACTTAGTATCTTCTTGACTTTTTATATTCTATATTTCTATCATTGACCTTCTACTTTCCCCTATGAAAGTATGTACTCTTAATATTGTTTTGATCAAATAAGATTATTCAACAAAAATAATTCAATAACATGCTTTAACCACTAGGCGGTGCACACAAGGTACACACAGCATACTAATAATAACTTTGTATTATTAGTGTAGACACTTATGTATAACATCTGAAGATGTGTAGTTTTATTCATGTTTTTACATAATTTTACAGGATATTGCTATACTATTTCTCTTACTTCTACACATTAATATCTGATTTGTAAAACATCACAGACAGAAAGGCATAGGCTATCCGTCATTTAATAGTAAGCTATTGAAATTGTGATTCCATAGATGTGTCTCCCATCACCCAAATCCCCTGACTATTCTCTCAACTCAGTATTTAGATTCTTATATTCAAAGAAAATCAGTAATATCTTTAAAAACTACAAGTCCTTTTCTATCAGCTGTGCACCGTTATGGTGTAAATATAACCTATATACCAATTGGATCAAATGTAAAAGTCAGCCGAATTACTATTGATACTGCAAGGAGACGTATTTTGTGAAAAGAAATTGAAGATGTTGTTTAATTGTTGATATATTTATGATCCACGTCAAGTATTCAGTTTTGGCAGCAGTTCTCCTGTTTGTCTCTCTCTATAAATAAAGAATTACGGCAGATGTGTAATATGTAATGCAGCCGAACCGTGTATTACAATGCCGTTATGTGATGACTTCCAAAGAGAAAAGCAAGCACACTCTGAATTAAGTATTATTTTATTTTTCGTTGTCGGATATCATATCTCCATATCATATCAACACCATATCCCAGCGTGCATTGCGGCTAAAACATCCAATCAACAAGCTTCAAGCTGAGGATCTTGGGTAATCAGTTTAGTGGGTTTGTGGTGTGTATCGCTCAAAATGTCCCGTCTGTTTCCGGTGACTTTATTTACGGCTAAAAAGCCCAAGATTATAGAATTAAATGAATAAATAAAAACAAGGATAATTGTGTGTTATTGTTGAGTAAATAACAGTGTGTTATTTAGAAAAGAATAATAAATTAGAAGGAAAAGATTTAAAAAAATACAGATTTCAGTATTTTGAGGCTCTGAGCCCCATTTCTTTTCCTCACAGACGGAAAAAAAGTCAGACATTATACGATTTAAAATAAAAACAAATAAATAAAAGATAAAACAGTGGCATGTAATTTACGTTAGAATAAATAGAATGGTTTTGAATAATAGATGAGAGTAAATCTACTTCACTTTACAGCCCCGCCCACTTTTGGGGAAACCAACGCTGTCATTTGAACGGCGATCAAGCCTGAAGCCACAGAGCTCTTCTGTTACTGTCCTTTCTTCTTAGAGGAAGTACAGAAACACGTAACTCTGGATTTGTTTTAATGTTTGAGGTGCAATAAACGACACAGCAGCTTCTTGGCATGATCAAACTATTATGTTCTGCCTCGCTCATGAGAGTAACAGCTGGCGAAATTACAGCCTCGCCTACTGATTTTAATTTAACCATATATCGAGCCCGATTGTCGATTTCAAATGTGTGCTCTAAAATGATATTTATAAATAACTAATTATCATTATTATAAGCAAGACAATAAATGGCAAAGATATGTAGAAAATAAACGTATTTAAGTTACATTCATAACTAACGTAACGTGGAAGAAAATATGCTTCTAGAAGATATGTAGAAAATAAACGTATTTGAGATACGTTCATAACTAACGTAACGTGGGAGAAAATACGTTTCTAGCTAAACGTAATTGAGAATGCAGTTTAGTTCTGTGGGAACGTAATTTTTAGGAGACAGGGTTGGAGTGCGAGGAGAAGGTTTTAAGCTGGAACAGAGGAAATCTGTAAACAGCAATATATCTGAGTGCAAGCGTACAGTTTGAGCAGAAGCGGAGCAGATCTAAGTGCAAGCAGCACTATTTGAGTGCGAGGACAGGGTTTGAGGGAAAGAAATACATAAAGTCTGCTCTCAAATTTAAATACCACGCTCTTGAATAAAGATAGGGAATAGCCCCCATACCCATAAGGGGAATCATTAATTTTAGGGTGAAGACTTATGCATGTCAGTCAATGTAATGTCCCCTGAAGTGATGTATACATGGTGTGTGTGTGTGTGTGTGTGTGTGTGTGTGTGTGTGTGTGTGTGTGTGTGTGTGTGTGTGTGTGTGTGTGTGTGTGTGTGCTCACGTGGAGAAGGCGTTGTTCTGCCTCTCACAGCGGATGCCTTTGCAGTTGTTCGGCTCCTCGGAGGCCTTCGTCTCGTAGTAGAAGTACAGCTGGTTCAGACCGTTGGCAAACGCCAGCAGCACCTGCACAGGAAACAGTGTATAAGTACACACATCCTTTACTCAAGTAGAAGTACAGGTACTTGTGTTTAAAAGTATTCTGGTAAAAGTAGAAGTACTGACTAAACTTCTTTACTCAAGTAAAAGTAAAGAGGCTTTGAAGTGTGCTTCAGTAAAAAGTACCCATAGCTAGCAGCTGCTTTAAAGAGTACCTGACCTCCCTTTATATTAATAGAACAATAATGTCATTGTTAGCTAATGAATGTTTCCATGGTGACCAACGGCAACATGACAACGTTTCCATTGGTCCCTCTTCTTTAGAGAAGACCAGGAAGTGATGGATACACGGATCGTGTTCCAACCAATAGGCACGCAATGACTCTAAAGAATAATGATCACGCACCAACACACATTCAGACTAAAGGAACCAGCTGTTTGGAAAATGAGAGAAGTAGAAAGTACAGGTATTTGAGTTCAACATGAGAGAAGTAGAAAGTACAGGTATTTGTGTTCAACATGTAAGAAGCAGAAAGTACAGGTATTTGAGTTCAACATGTAAGAAGTAGAAAGTACAGGTATTTGAGTTCAACATGTGAGAAGTAGAAAGTACAGGTATTTGAGTTCAACATGAGAGAAGTAGAAAGTACAGGTATTTGAGTTCAACATGAGAGAAGTAGAAAGTACAGGTATTTGAGTTCAACATGAGAGAAGTAGAAAGTACAGGTATTTGTGTTCAACATGTAAGAAGCAGAAAGTACAGGTATTTGAGTTCAACATGTAAGAAGTAGAAAGTACAGGTATTTGAGTTCAACATGAAAGAAGTAGAAAGTACAGGTATTTGTGTTCAACATGTAAGAAGTAGAAAGTACAGGTATTTGTGTTCAACATGTAAGAAGTAGAAAGTACAGGTATTTGAGTTCAACATGTAAGAAGTAGAAAGTACAGGTATTTGAGTTCAACATGTAAGAAGTAGAAAGTACAGGTATTTGGGTTCAACATGTGAGAAGTAGAAAGTACAGGTATTTGAGTTCAACATGTGAGAAGTAGAAAGTACAGGTATTTGAGTTCAACATGTGAGAAGTAGAAAGTACAGGTATTTGAGTTCAACATGTGAGAAGTAGAAAGTACAGGTATTTGGGTTCAACATGTGAGAAGTAGAAAGTACAGGTATTTTAGTTCAACATGTAAGAAGTAGAAAGTACAGGTATTTGAGTTCAACATGTGAGAAGTAGAAAGTACAGGTATTTTAGTTCAACATGTAAGAAGTAGAAAGTACAGGTATTTGAGTTCAACATGTAAGAAGTAGAAAGTACAGGTATTTGGGTTCAACATGTGAGAAGTAGAAAGTACAGGTATTTGAGTTCAACATGTGAGAAGTAGAAAGTACAGGTATTTTAGTTCAACATGTAAGAAGTAGAAAGTACAGGTATTTGAGTTCAACATGTGAGAAGTAGAAAGTACAGGTATTTTAGTTCAACATGTAAGAAGTAGAAAGTACAGGTATTTGAGTTCAACATGTAAGAAGTAGAAAGTACAGGTATTTGGGTTCAACATGTGAGAAGTAGAAAGTACAGGTATTTGAGTTCAACATGTAAGAAGTAGAAAGTACAGGTATTTGAGTTCAACATGTGAGAAGTAGAAAGTACAGGTATTTGGGTTCAACATGTGAGAAGTAGAAAGTACAGGTATTTGAGTTCAACATGTAAGAAGTAGAAAGTACAGGTATTTGAGTTCAACATGTAAGAAGTAGAAAGTACAGGTATTTGAGTTCAACATGTGAGAAGTAGAAAGTACAGGTATTTGTGTTCAACATGTAAGAAGTAGAAAGTACAGGTATTTGAGTTCAACATGTAAGAAGTAGAAAGTACAGGTATTTGAGTTCAACATGTAAGAAGTAGAAAGTACAGGTATTTGAGTTCAACATGTGAGAAGTAGAAAGTACAGGTATTTGTGTTCAACATGTAAGAAGTAGAAAGTACAGGTATTTGAGTTCAACATGTAAGAAGTAGAAAGTACAGGTATTTCAGTTCAACATGTGAGAAGTAGAAAGTACAGGTATTTGAGTTCAACATGTGAGAAGTAGAAAGTACAGGTATTTCAGTTCAACATGTGAGAAGTAGAAAGTACAGGTATTTGAGTTCAACATGTGAGAAGTAGAAAGTACAGGTATTTGAGTTCAACATGTGAGAAGTAGAAAGTACAGGTATTTGAGTTCAACATGTGAGAAGTAGAAAGTACAGGTATTTGAGTTCAACGTGTAAGAAGTAGAAAGTACAGGTATTTGGGTTCAACATGTAAGAAGTAGAAAGTACACGTATTTGAGTTCAACATGTAAGAAGTAGAAAGTACAGGTATTTGGGTTCAACATGTAAGAAGTAGAAAGTACAGGTATTTGTGTTCAACAAGTAAGAAGTAGAAAGTACAGGTATTTGTGTTCAACATGTGAGAAGTAGAAAGTACAGGTATTTGAGTTCAACATGTAAGAAGTAGAAAGTACAGGTATTTGTGTTCAACATGTAAGAAGTAGAAAGTACAGGTATTTGAGTTCAACATGTAAGAAGTAGAAAGTACAGGTATTTCAGTTCAACATGTGAGAAGTAGAAAGTACAGGTATTTGAGTTCAACATGTGAGAAGTAGAAAGTACAGGTATTTGTGTTCAACATGTGAGAAGTAGAAAGTACAGGTATTTGAGTTCAACATGTGAGAAGTAGAAAGTACAGGTATTTGTGTTCAACATGTGAGAAGTAGAAAGTACAGGTATTTGAGTTCAACATGTAAGAAGTAGAAAGTACAGGTATTTGGGTTCAACATGTAAGAAGTAGAAAGTACAGGTATTTGTGTTCAACAAGTAAGAAGTAGAAAGTACAGGTATTTGTGTTCAACATGTGAGAAGTAGAAAGTACAGGTATTTGAGTTCAACATGTAAGAAGTAGAAAGTACAGGTATTTGAGTTCAACATGTAAGAAGTAGAAAGTACAGGTATTTGAGTTCAACATGAGAGAAGTAGAAAGTACAGGTATTTGAGTTCAACATGTAAGAAGTAGAAAGTACAGGTATTTGAGTTCAACATGTAAGAAGTAGAAAGTACAGGTATTTGAGTTCAACATGTAAGAAGTAGAAAGTACAGGTATTTGAGTTCAACATGAGAGAAGTGGAAAGTACAGGTATTTGGGTTCAAAATTCAAAGTAAAAAGTCGTTAGAGAAAGAAGTAGTTGAGTAAAGTACTGATACCAGAAAAATGTACTTAAGTACAGTAACGAAGTATTTGTACTCCACTACTTCCCACCTCAGTGTTTCCTCACATGGCAACGTATCAAAGGGAATTAAACCTCTCTCCTCGTGGATCTGACGGTACATTTTGTTTCAGGATCGACCCTGAGCGGCTGCAGGCGTTTTGAAACACGTCTTTCTCCTCAAACACATCACGGTACGACAGCGTTACATAAAGAGCGGCTGCTGAGCGAGAGCGAGGCGCCTCGGGCTCTCTGGGATTGATTCTAAGACTTCAGGGAGCGAGCGGTCCTCCTGTGGATCCGGAGAGGGTTGGCCCCCCGAGACAGAACTGATGACATCTGGATGAAACGGGCCTGGAGTGTCCTTCCACCATCAATGGAGCATTCTCTCACTTTCTCTATCTTCAAACGTGCACTTTGACAAAAGACGTGTAGTTGTAATAGAAAAGTATGGAATCATGCAAGTGGAGTCCCAGACATTGTTTGTGTCTTTGATTGCTTTTCCTGTCTCACACCTCTCCTAAAGTCAGGACTGAATTCAGGTTCAACTTAAAAAGAGAAATGCTTATGTGTTGGCCTGTTAAAATGTTACCATGTAATACATTCAAAATGCTAGATGACAATAGTGAAGGTCAGCATGCATGGATGCAAACATGCCAACCCAGTCTCACGGCATTCAGTGTTATAGTCACGAAATTAATTTAATCTATTTATTCGTGTTCACCGACACGATTATCGCATGTCTTTCGTGTCACTGAGCGATTTTAAAAGCAATGTTTTTCTATTGGTATGTTTCGTCGGGTCTTGGAAGACCAGAAGCTGTGTGGTTCATAAAAACATTTTCTTACTCAATATCTTACCCTAAGCCTAAGCCTCTCCCTTTCATTTTAAATTGTATAATATCGTTTTTTTGCCGTCCGCGAGGAAAAGAAATGGCTCAGAGCGTCAGAATACTTCAAAAATGTCCTAATTTGTTATTATTTGGTACAGGCACGAAACATGCTACCAATAGAAATACAATCGTTCTGTGTCAGAATACTGAAATGTAAAGGATTTTAATCTCTTTTTCCCTCAAATTTGTTATTATTTACATTGCTTTTAAAATTGTTCTGTGTGACACGAAAAAAAATTGAAAATCGTGTTCATCAATAAATTAATTTTGTGACTATAACACGAAATGCCGTGAGACTGTGTTGAACATGCTGCATGGCTTTAATAGCTGTACCATACTTGACATTTTACATTTGGACATATTGTATTTTTCTCTTGTATACAATTTATTTGATGTATATGTGTACTAGGTAGGCTAGTAGGCTATGTAGTTGAAACGTACTAATAATAAGCTTGTAATTAGCCTGATTATCTACATTTAAGATGTCCTAACATGTGCAGGACGGACTTTAGAGCAGGGGTGGGGAACCTTTTTCCTCTCAAGGGCCATTTCAATTTTTTCAACATCCTCCAAGGGCCGTACAAATTATTGACCTCTGCTTAAAAATACAACAATCACAGCCATTAATTTCCCCTTTCTTTCATGATGTGCAAAGAAAAAGCAACCTCTTAATCCAGATATCTCACCATGACTCACGTATGCATGCACGGTTGTGGCATGACCACCAACACAGAAAGATATGGACACAAGATGTGTGAAAATGTATTTAGTTTCCTGTCCATGTGAACATGATTTAAGTGGGGGGGACCTCACCTCCTCTAGGGGGGTCCGGGGGCATGCTCCCCCGGGAAGATTATTTTTTTAAATGTTGAAGTTGAAAGCATCAAGCTGGTGCACTTTGAGAGCAACATTAGGAGCTCTATGGAAACATCTCTCAACACCCAGATGAAACAGAACTGGAAGCAGATTTTCTTTTTCTTTATGGATATTTTACAAATCACTCTCCTTTCAAACTGTATTCTTGTTTATTAATAACAACTTTTTTTACTGTCATATAGTATTTTATACCTGTTTACTTTATTCTCTTGTTTTTTACAATAACTATAATGATCATATAAAGATGTGCCTTTACCTCACTGGTTGGAGAAAAAGCTTCTTATATCCGTTAGCATAGCTAGCTAGCTAACCAGATGCTAATAACAACAAAGTCATTGACTATGATCAGTATGACAGATCGCCACTGGGCTTTCAACTAAAGACACAGCCACGCAGAAACTGCAGCATGTGTACGGCTCCTTATGGGTGCTGCTTGGAAGTTCTGGAGCGTTCTGGTGCTCTCCGTCAGCACTGCACCCCTGTCAGACGAGACATATACCACCTGATGACACGTTAGGCTCGTGTTGTGTTCAAGGACCCTGACCTTGGCCAGGAAAAACAGGCACTCGCTTTGTTTAATTTGTTTGCGGTCTAGATTTCTTTAGTTTTTTTCTTTTTTGCGTGTGTTTATAAATTACCTCGAGGGCCGTACCAAATGGTCTCGCGGGCCATATACGGCCCGGGGGCCGGAGGTTCCCCAACCCTGCTTTAGATCATGGGCCCCATTAGTGGGAAGAATATCAGAGTATGTAGTTTGGGTTTCATGATGTTAACTCTAACCATTAGCATGCTTCTAAGCTGGAAATGTGCACAACATGAAAAGTCTTTGATGTCCTAAAATAGCCTCTGTGCAGGCTACACTATTTACACGTCTTCCTCTTTAGTGGGAGACGTGTACATATCCTATCATTCCTATTTAAAATGAGTTTTCTAGTGTTTTTTAATATCTTGCAATAACTGAAACGAGCCCGATCTGTGATGTCCTAAAGTGGAATCTGTGCAGGCGAAACTTTGTATTTATGCTTCTTAATAATATACATAATGAATCTACAGGCTAGTACCGTGAATTAGCCAGTTCAGTTTATTTTGAAGTGGATATTAAAAATGAAAAAGGCAACGTAGGACTCAAATATAAACCATGTTCACTAACCACAGGCTTTTGGCATTTGAACCTAGTGTCAGAAGCAGTGTGTGTATGTATTTGAGTCATACCAGGCAGTAGATGAAGAGGAACTTGAGGATGTCCAGCAGCATCCTCCCCAGGGAGATCTGCAGCGGGCCCAGGTGGGAGTTAGCGGTGAAGAGAGAGATGAGCCTCAGAGAGCTGAAGATGTTAGCAATGGCAAACAGAGCCTCGGCGATGAGGGTCGGGTGCCACATCTCCCACTCCTCCCTGGGCCGAGAGGAGTTATACTGCAGGGGGGAGAGGGGGGGGCAGGGGGGAGAAAGAGTTTATTACGAGTAAACACTCACGGAGAAACAGTCGGAAAAGTGTAAAGGTCCCCTATTATACTGTTTTTCATCGGCATTACCCATAATCCCCTCTGTTTCATCCCTGTTTCCAAAGTGCTGATTCTCTGTCTGTTACTTTAGATGAAAATAAGGAGCCCCTCCCCACGCCCCTCTGAGAGAGATTTGGTTAAGAAGAACTCAATTCACACCAAGTACTTTGCCGTACTTAGTGCCAGCACTTAGGAACATTTAGGAACTAAGAGCCGATCGTGTTCACACCGGAGTACTTTTCCCTGAGGGAGGATTAGGCAAATGAAGCCGCTGACGTCACTTCTTCTTCTTCTGCTTTGGGTTTACTGGCAGGCCGCAAACCACTTCACGGCGTATACTGCCACCCGAAGTCCCCGGCCGGAAGTCCCCGGAGTTGGGGACTGGCTTCAGTAGAAGCTGCTGGGAGTCCCAGCAGCTTCTACTGAAGCCTTCCGAGTAAATCGCCACAACGCCGACACCTCCTCATCTCCACCGCTCCCATGTTTTATTTTGTGTTGCCATAAGTTAGTCTCTCTGCGTTGGAGCGCGGGGCTAATGCTAATGCTAATAATGCTAATGCCACAAATACAATGGCGGCTTCACAAAACTTTTCAGAGTTTTACGGGGCGTGGTTTGCAATTCGCCCAGCCAATAGAAATTGGTACTTTTTTGGTACTTTTTTGGTACCACCTCTCTAGCAAGCAATAAAAATAGGGGTAAAAGTTCCCGGCACTAAGTACTCTTTTTGGTGTGAACGCGACATAAGGGGTACTAACGGAACTAAACGAGAAAAGTACGGGGAAAAGTACTCCGGTGTGAACGCGCCTAATGGTGCTCTAGGAGGAGATTCAGGTGATAAGCTGGGGGGGGGGGGGGGGGGGTTACCTTGGCTGCTGATTGGCTAATGGTTACACAAGACAAAACAGCGTTATGACATCATAAAGTGGCCAAAATCTGATCAGCTCAGGTTTTTATAGAAATAGATCAAAAAGAGAGAGAATCTGTTTTGCCGTCTGTCTGCAGACTCGTCAAAGCATTCATTCATGGTCTTTACTCACCGGTATCAGTATGTTGTAACTTCGGCATCATTTAGAAACATGTATTACAATTAAATCACGGTCAAATATGTTCATTTTGTTGTAGTTGCCAAATCTCACTAGCTTAGCATACTCGGCGCGGTTGTTGGCCCGGAAAGAACCTCGATTCTGGAGGGCCAGAAAACTGTAAAAAAGTACCCGCTAGCCGGAACTACGCCGAGTGGAAACACAACCAAAAACGGGCAAGGCTCGCTTAAACCGCGCTGTAGTGGAAATGCGCCATTAGCCTCGTCCTTTAAATACTATATGTTTGTATTCTGTCTATTTATGAATGAAATAAGAACATTTACCACGTGTTATCTCATTACATAAGATGAAGTCTTTGTATTAAGGGTTTCGTAAACTAAATACCACGTCGTACCACATATAATAACTAATCAACCAATCGCCAGATGCCTTTGCACACATCCTAACAATGAGTTCTAGACGCTTTAGGGGTGATGCACTTCGTAGCACTGATGTTCCTCTCTCCAACCAACAAATATCAAATCTGAGAAGGTGAGACAGATTTTATCGAGTCCTTGACACAGCAGGATAACTTCCCATAATCCACTGAGTCTCCTGAAGCTCGACGCTGATCTTTAAAAAGTCAACACACTCTCCTCTCAATCCCTCCTGCTCACACAGCTTCCTCTCCTCTCCTGTCACTTCTACACACACATCACTCTCTCGCTGCTTTGCTCCCAGCATCCTCTCTGTTTCTGTGACTCTCTTCACTCTGGTTTATTCATCTTCCCGTCTCACGCTCTGATTCCTCCTCATTCTCAATTCAGCCGTTAGACTTGTTAGCTCTGCCACTATTAGCATACACACACACACACACACACACACACACACACACACACACACACACACACACACACACACACACACACACACACACACACACACACACACACACACACACACACACACACACACACACACACACACACACACACACACACACACACACACACACCACACACACCATGTATACATCACTTCAGGGGACATTACATTGACTTACATGCATTTCCTGGAGACTTACCCTAACCTTAACTATAACCAACACATGCCTAACCCTTACACTAACCCTACCTAAGTCTTCACCCTAAAATTAATGATCCCCCTTATGGGGACCTCCAATTTGTCCCCATAAGGGAGGCGAGTCCCCACACGTGACTATGTAAACAGATTTAGGTCCCCACAAGTATAGTAATACCAGACCACACACACACACACACACACACACACACACACACACACACACACACACGCTAATAAGCTGTTGGCTCAGAAATATGTTTTACTTTGTCTTTTCTCCTTCGAATATTCAGCCACAATTAAAATCCTCTGGAGTGCTGATGGTCTCCTGCAAAAAGTAACTGTGTGCGTGTGTGTGTGTGTGTGTGTGTGTCAAGATACAGTTGTGTGTATCTGTATGTGTGTTTTTAGAGCTGTGTGTGTAGGAGGTCCAGCCACCACCATCAGTGACTCACAGCTGCTGCAGATGGCCCGGCCGTCTGGCGCGCGCGCGTGTGTGTGCGTGCGTGTGTGTGTGTGTGTGTTGGCACCAAATTGCTCTTAATACATATATAGATCTTGTATCTATGGAGACTATCCTTTGATATTATCTGAGCGTGCATCAAAGTAAAAGTCTTGTTTTAATCCTTCGTTCATCAGTAACTTTAGTTTGCCGTTCAAAAAGGGTCAAAGGTCAATGAGTGAAGTCAACTAACTGCCAGTTTGCTCCTAAATTCAGCGCATATTTAGGCTTCTCTACAATCTGCGAGCCTTACAGTATCATTCTGTATTGTAACAATGGAAAATTACAAAAAGTAAAATTATTGATAGTGCAACACATGTTATTAATATATATGGTGTTTTTGTAATAATTTATTTTCTAATATACATATTTGGAGATGTTTTTTTTCATCCTTAACTAAAATGTTTTCTATAATATTATCCTTATAATATTTTGAGTTTTTAAAAAAAATAGTCAGACAAACTTGAAGTCAATAGGACGTAACTTCTATTTTCTATTTGATAATATGCTTCCTTGGTTTCTCTCAGGTTTCGTAGGAATTTAATTTCCAGCATTTTGTGGATTTTTGATCACATTTGACTTTTTTTAACAAATAAATATTTACACATATTTGATGAATCACTCATTTCAAAAAGGAGGAGAATTGTCTCAACACTTCCTCTTTTGAGGACACCATATCCTGCAGAGACGTGTATTTCACTGCACAGTAGGGAAGAACGTATTGAACATATTAAATTAACAGTTTAATATATTTACTTTGAAGTAGGCCACTATCTTCAGCGAGATGGTGGCGAGGTACAGAGAGTTCATGGCGAAGTCCATCAGGTTCCACCAGTCGTGGATATATTCTGTGAAGCCTCCGTCCCACATCTCCTTAATCTCCGCCCAGATGAACCCTGCAACACACACACATTATTATTCACACACACACACACGCTATTTTATTTGGACAGAAAATGTGATCACAAAAAAATAGTAGAGACTAAGCTGAACACTAGTAGCTTTGAACGGTTCAATCTAAGCTATCAATGTCCCAAATGTATTTTCTATGTGCCTTCAATACAAATGGTCTTATGGTTAAATACTCACCAACCACCCAGGGGAGGATCATCCACTCCACGAGGGTGGGGGGGGGTCCCTG
>NW_027262189.1:0-38928 GCF_902827115.2 Pseudochaenichthys georgianus | reverse complement strand
GTGTGTGTGTGTGTGTGTGTGTGTGTGTGTGTGTGTGTGTGTGTGTGTGTGTGTGTGTGTGTGTGTGTGTGTGTGTGTGTGTGTGTGTGTGTGTGTGTGTGTGTGTGTGTGTGTGTGTGTGTGTGTGTGTGTGTGTGTGTGTGTGTGTGTGTGTGTGGAGAGAGTGGTGGAAAGGTGAAAACAGATGATTTATGGAAGGGAGTGGTGCTGGAAAGCTCTCGGTACAGCGACGCCTGTAAATCCTGATACAAAACCTGGATAGCAGCAATTTAATGCCATCAATCTTCCTACCTAGAGGCTGTGATATATTGGCAGGTAGAAAGGTGTGTGTGTGTGTGTGTGTGTGTGTGTGTGTGTGTGTGTGTGTGTGTGTGTGTGTGTGTGTGTGTGTGTGTGTGTGTGTGTGTGTGTGTGTGTGTGTGTGTGTGTGTGTGTGTGTGTGTGTGTGTGTGTGTGTGTGTGTGTGTGTGTGTGTGTGTGTGTGTGTCGTGTGTCAGTGTGTGAGGGAATTAAAAAGGTAAGGTAAGGCCCTAATCCTCAGGTACCGTTGACAACTATTTATTATGTTAGTTGTCGGGAAGCCAGACTTCAGTATATATATAACTTGCCCTGCTTACTGTATATACTGTATATATTTGAGTCCTGGACTTCGAGTCGTGGCTGAACCCGTCTCTGCGGTCCTGCCTGACTCTCATCATATACTCCCTGATGGCTCCCACAGGAGTGCTGACATCCTCGTGGATTCATCTTCTTATTATACACACATGCATTTCCAAACATCTGGACTACCTATGTTGCAAATGTATTATCTTTTCAATTTACACACGGCATCTATTGCACGTCTGTCCGTCCTGGGAGAGGGATCCCTCCTCTGTTGCTCTCCCTGAGGTTTCTCCCATGTTCCCTTGAACTGTGGGTTTTCTCTGGAAGTGTTTCCTTGTACGATGTGAGGGTCTAAGGACAGAGGGTCTAAGGACAGAGGGTCTAAGGACAGAGGGTGTCGTGTTGTCATACTGATATTCTGTACACACCGTGAAGTCCACTGAGACAAGTGTAACATTTATGATATTGGGCTGTATAAATACATTTTATTGTGTTTTAGTGTTTATTCCGTTTCAATGACAGAACATTTAAACTGTCTTAAAATATTGGTTTAATTATCAGCCGTTGTATGAAAACCCACAGTGGTCCCGTGAAGGCAAGCATTGCTGATGTGAAAAGTTATATTGGAATAATTGGACAACAAATCTAAAATTGGCACGTTTTTATTGTTCATCTTCTCTAAATGTGTTTAAATCCAACCTCTGGAAAAGCCTGTTAAGCAAATACATAGGTATATATTTCTTTCTTTCTTCCAACCTCAGCAACTTTTATCTTAAAATATTGGTTTTATTAGCAGCTGTTAAGTAATGGTAGCACTGCTGATAGCTGTTAGAATTTATGTTGGCAGAATATATATCTGGATCATTTCTGAATGTTTGAAATGGTAATCTACTTAAATTTGGAGCAAACACCTCGAGAACGTACCCCTGTTTAAGGATATAGTTTTACTTTTTCAGACCCTCTTTTCACAACCCATGAACATGTTACCTTTGACAAGGAGTCACAAGTAGATAGAGCTTTAAATGAAAAGCATCGCTGTACTAAACATTAATCATAGTGTTCTGTTTTGAGGGAAATGTGCGTGCCCTCCAGCATCCACACATTTACACAGTGTCTCTGAACTGTAACTTACCTTTAAATCCACGGCACAATCTGACCCTGATCGTGGGATTAAAGAATCGCTTAGAACCAACAGTGTTGTGTTTAATGCTCCCTCTGAGATGTGTTGATGTAACTTTTAAATTCAGTAGCCAATGGGTTAATAAGAGTGTGATTTATGCTCAGATTTGGTCTTCTCCCCTAAATGCTCCTAAATACATCAGCATCTGTTTTTTAAAACCTGTGTGTAGACTACGGTGCAGACTGTGAATCAGGGGCGGACTGGCCATTGGGAATACCGTGTTTTCCCGGTGGGCCGGTGCTGTGCGTGGGCCGGTTGGCAGGGAAACGGGGTTCAGGGGCAGTGGCTGTACCCGTAGGATGGAAAAGGGGGAAGTGACGTCTGACTCAGAGGTCGCGCGGCTGTGGAGAAGAACGTGTTGCCCACATTCTGTTACTGAGTTTAGGCTCGTTAGCTAGCAGGTTTATTGTTTTGGGTGCCGTCACTTTTGCCTCCACTTGCTGTTCAAATACATGTTGAAAGAAAAAGTAAATCTGTTGACAGTTCTGTTTCATATGGGTGTTGAGAGATGTATCCAGATTTAGTCCCTAATGTTGCTCTCAAAGTGGACCAGATTGATGCTTTTAACTTCAACATGTAAAAAAAAAATCTTCCCGGGGGAGCATGCCCCCGGACCCCCCTAGAGGAGGTGAGGTCCACCACCTGCCCACACCCCCTGTTCAATTCTCTCACCCACATTGAGGATGCTTCCTACGCCCATGCTTTATTCAAGTCAGGCAAATTGGGTCCAAATGTTATTGCATCAATGATCTGTGAACATTAAAATCACTAAATATATGCTGTAACTATTCTGCTCTAGGCAACTCAAGGGCTCAGGTAATGTGATTACTATATGAATAATGGTCCAAAATAACATAAAATGCATAGGGTTTTTTGTTAAGTAACAAACCGGCCGATACATGCCGCGCATTAAGTGGGCCTGTCTGTCAATTAATCCCCGGGCCACATTTCCCCCCCAGTCCGCCCCTGCTGTGAATGACAACACAGATGATGTATGTACTCATCATGAAGTCAGTCAACCGAATGAATCATTCTTGTATCTGTAAAAAACATATTTCAGATTAAAGATAAGACATTATAAAGTGAAGTTAGACCAAATGTCCTGTAAACACAACGATTTACTAACAACAGATATGTGACAACAGTTTTTAAATAATTAATTGACAATAAAGACAAATGAGTATTTTATCAAGGAATGCTGACAGATTATGTTGTTTTAACTAAAAACAATAACTAGAGAGTTTGTTTGGATAACGCAATTTTAACCCTATTAGGGTAGCGCTTGAATATTAACATTTTATATATATATATTTGTTTTAGTTTGATCCTGTTAGTCCCTCTCTGCTCTGCCCTCAGAGTGTTCTGTGTGATGATGAGGCTGCATCGACAGCGTTATCTTTCTGTGTGACACACTCGACAGCAGATGCCTTGAGAAATGATTTAATTTCGCCCTGCAGACATTAAATCACACCAAGTAAGAATATTTACTTCTACACACACACACACACACACACACACACACACACACACACACACACACACATATTGACAAGACAGTACATCAAGCTATCACACTGCTGTTACTGCTGATTTGGGGAAATCCTGGTGTCTCTGCTCCAGCGGTGTTGATACGCGGTTTCATTTTAGGATGTTCGACACTCTGGATCCTCGTCTTCCTCAGTTTCACATGCTGTCGGCAGTCAGAGGAAGATTTGGTTACATTCCTGGTCCTGGATCTTAACCACCGGGAATCATTTAGGGACCATAAAAAAAGTGTTTTAATAAAATAAAAAATGTTATGTTCAGAACCTCCATGCAACTTGCCGATATCAGCAACATTTGGGATAGAAATAATGAAATAATAATGATAATATTAAATGGGTCTTATGTGGCACGCTAAGTTAACAAAAATATTTTGGGACAAATGAAACGCAACTCTGTATGTATTTTAGTGCTTTATCTATTTCATATAATCATCTTAATGAAAAGAATCTGCAGTTTATTAAATTAAAGTTGTATATTTTTAAATAGCTTCCATATCATGTGACCGTATAACTCTCAATCCACACCAGTAGGACACTCTTCTTTTTACTGGATATGAACATTGTTGTGAAAATGTTAGCAGTTTCTTTATCTTCAATTTCAATAGCTTCTCATGTGTTTGTGTTTCATGTATTGTGTCTGGATATGTGTCGATGTTGGTGTTGGACATGGACAATAAAGTATCATCGTATCGTATGTGACTCAATGACTCCCTATTAATGTGGAATTGAATAGCTACACTTGACAAGTAGGACACAGGATTCAGTTAGTGCTTTTCATTTTCTTATAACATTCATTAAAGTTTAACTTTGTAACAGTTGTATCGACAACACATCATCTGTTGTCTGACAGATTATAGGGGGACGATGAGGAGAAGGTCCTGTGTAGGGGAATAAAATGTCAGCTTGAAATGTCGGAATGACATCAGCCCAACATCCAGGCGACTTTAAGCCCGGCGTCCACACAACTCATGACAGATAGATTAAGGTTTTGACAGCCTTAAGCCTTCAAAGCTCACACCTCCACACATTCTGCTTTCCACTTTTACTTTGCTGCTCCCTCTGTCTCTCGACCAATGCTTACTGAGAATGACCTGTGTGTTGCAGCAGACGGACAGACAGACACAACACGTCTCTCTCTGAACCCACCTGACTTTTTCCTTGTACGATGTGAGGGTCTGAGGACAGAGGGTCTAAGGACAGAGGGTGTCGTATTGTCATACTGATATTCTGTACACACTGTGAAGTCCACTGAGACAAGTGTAACATTTGTGATATTGGGCTATATAAATAAACATTGATTGATTGATTGATTGATTGGTTGATTGATTGATTGATTGATTGATTGATTGATTGACCGACCTGACCTGCATGTCTTTTTAAACTAACAACCTTCAAACATGCAAGTTGTAGAGACATTATAATGAAAGGCATCTTGCTGATACGGGTAAACTTCAGTGATGGATTGTAACTAAATCCATTTACTCCTTAAGTCCTTAGGTTCAAATTGGAGGCACTTCCATTTTATGCAACTTTACAATTCTACCCTACTTCATCACGGAAATACTTTGTGCCTCCTTTCTGTCCAGTTTCAACCATGTATTTCCAAATCCTGAATATTTGCATTAGATTTAAGGATGGGTTGGGTTCTCCTACTTCTTAGGATGCGCTCACGGCAGCTTTGTTTGGTCTGGTTGAACCGGAAAGTGAGGGTTTACCTCTTGAAGCTGTTGGGTTGGTGAACGCTGATCCCATATCGAACCAATCACAGAAAGATCACCTTTTATGTGTGCATTTCATTTGTTGAAAAAAAGGTTTTATTTTCCTGTTTTAATGACTGTTACACTTGGATTCAAATGCCAAATCTGAATTCCTTTTATTTACCGTTGAAGCTCATTTGGTAATATGGCGGATGCATTAGTGTGGATAGTAAATGTAGAAAAACAATCAACACAGTGTTATGCCATGTTCGTTATTCTCGCGTCCAGGTAAGAAGCTTAAAAAGGAGACTAAATGGAGTCTCTGAGAAGGTTCAAAATAGGTACTTTAATTAATAAAAAGCGCGGTAATGTTACAAACAGGATATTGTTCAGTCAGGAGAGAAAGTCTGCAGCTTCCTCTCCCAGGTGCTGGCCGTGCAGAAGAGAGCTTCCAAGCATTCGTCCTTCCCGCTTGCTGGCTGCTCGCTCCTCCTCTCTGGGAGCTGTAGTGACGGAGGGGACTTCCCCCCTCGTTCGTGTCCGATATTGCGTTAAACAGAGGATTTCGACATTTTACATTCATTGCTTACTTCCACATGCCTTTTCTCCTCCTTATCTCTTTCATAACTGTATATGTAATACATGTTAACGGCGTCAATAGCCACTAGGCTTGTTTGAGACACATTGCGGCTCGCCTCGAAAGTAGACGAGAGTAGGCGATCGCAGCCGGGGAGGTGTCAAAAAGCTCGCCTGAAGTCGGACAGCTCCGAGTCGGCTTCTTCTTCTTCATCTTCTTCTTCGCATTCTTCTTCTTCTTCTCTCGGTGTTTTGGCGGATTGCAAACAACTTTAAGGTGCATACCGCCACCTCCGGAGTCGGCTTGACTCGGTTTGCATTTATAAAGAATGCACACATGTGTTTAATCGTTAATGTCAGATATGTACTAAGTAAATACATTTGTTCCTGCTCAAGATTAGATTCAACTTTATTGTTATTGCACAGATTACAGGTACTGAGACAACGAAATGCAGTTTAGCTTCTAACCAGGTGCAACAAGCAGTGAAGTGGAAAGTAATGTACACAATCTACAGAATAACATATAGAATGAATTGAATGATGAATAAACAGTGAGGGGTATGAATACACTAGATATCAGCCTGTGAGCAGTATGAACAGTGTGTATGAATATGCTAAGATATATAAAGTATGAAAACGGGAAAAGCAGTATAGTATAAAATATATAGATATTAATTTCATGATGATAAACATTGTGGAACAATGATGAAAAATGGGAATGGATGTGGCGACGTAAAACTGACACAAAACAACAACAAACTGTTGCCAGCCAATTGGAGAGTTTCATCAGCAGCACATGGTAAAACCCACCAATGAGCGCTCAGCTCGAGATACGAGCGAGCCGTTTCCCATCAAGCATTTCGCTTCCGCAGCTCGTGGAGAGCAACTGCGCCAACTCGCCTCGCTCTCAAGGCTGCGGGCGTCTTTGTCCCGCGAGATTTCAAAGTCTCATGTGGGCGAGCCTCCAGAGCAAGTCGGACAAAATGACTAACCATCATGCAACGCACGAGCAAGACGTTGATCGCAACTGCGCAGGTCTGCGCAGGTCTTGCTTGTCTCAAACAAGCCTAGTTTAATGATACTAATGGGCGGTAGTCCCGGATGTCTTCATGAAGGATTTTCAGAATAAAAGCTTGGTAGGCTATTGAGAACTTCCGGTTTTTTCCAGAATTAAATATATAGCATATATATATATATATATATATATATAGCAAATAAATAGCATTTAAACTGACGGTATGTTTAAGGTACATTATGCCATAAAACATTGATTTTAATTTCTAACAACAGTCGTACCTTATATCAAAAGGAAGTTTTAGGGGAAATGACAAACTGAAAGTAACGTTATCACTACGTCCACATTCCTTAAATCTTTAGTTTGTCTGCTCATAACCTCTCTAACAGACAGCTCTGACACCTGTCTAAAGTCTGCCTCCACACACACACACACACACACACACACACACACACACACACACACACACACACACACACACACACACACACACACACACACACACACACACACACACACACACCCCTCCCATAGTGCTCTGTCACCGGTGCCTATCATCAGCTTGTCTTGACTCTAAGCAATCACTCAACTTCGGCAAACTGAGCACTTCCAGCTGGGAGAAAACAGACATACACAACAGTTCAAAAGTACGTCTACACAAACACACTGTCCACAATTAGGCCTGTACTCATACTGGTAGATGCAGTATTGCCATCATTTCAATGTATGGAAAGAGACGATTCAAGATAAAACAACAACAACTGCATGAGAAGTCTTTTAGAATTTCGATTGTGTTCGAAGACACAACGTCTTGCTGTGACTCAGAGGAGAAATAAAGTAAACTCCAAAACAGTCAGCTTAAAAACTTGCTGTGTTCGATGGCAATAGTGCAGCAGCAAAATATATGCTTTGTACAGGCATGATGAATCTTCCAGGAATTAAAATCACTTTTCTTTGAGATTCTGGGTCAATCCAGACACTTCTGTGATGTTTCGTTCCGGACAAAAATCACCCTAAACTTCCTAAAGCTCTGATTCTAATCTACGAAGCGCTTCTTCTCCATATAATATTGATGTGAGGCTATATTTGGGGAAGTATGTTAAGCTTTGCAACAGTTGCACAGTGCCTTGCTGGTGGAAGATAATATGGCCGAGCGTCACCTTAATGGAGTTTTCTTGTGAGTTTCTCCCCGTCTCCTCTGAGGAGTGAAGGTAAGCCTCTCCCCTCCTCTCTCTTATTTCCTCTGCAGTGGGGAGGGCAGGCAGCTTTGTGATAACCTTGCCCTGTCATTGCGTTCTTAGAACAAATCTGCCCTTATCAGGATCTTGTAGAAGGCAGCAAATGCAATTTCCCAGCTCCCCCGGCGGGCGTCTGCTTCAAATCCTCCACGGACAATCTGCCTGTGTGATCTGACGTCTTTAAGAGGGACTTGAACCGAGGCGGCATTAGCCCATCTGACAAGTGGCTCTGCCTCTGACAGAGTGCCAGCCGGGCCCAGTCTTTCCCTTTCGTTTTCACACTGATTGCTTTCTATCTCTTTCATCTTTTCTGTGTATTAGTATCACTTCTTTCTTTCTCTGTTTCTTTCTCATGTGTCTTCTCAGGCAACAGATCACAGGAATGACAAAGTGTCTCTCTGTCCCCTTTTTCTCTCTCAGCGCCACATCGCACTAAAAGTCCCATTCCTCCACTTAACACCAGATCTGTCCGGACAGGCTGCTGCTGAGGTGAGTGTGTGTGTGTGTGTGTGTGTGCCATGTTTCATGTGAAAAGCCGAATGCTTCAAATACCTGCAAACTTTCTGCTAGGGCAATGAAGCAAAAACAGGCTTAGTAGTCGTTCTCCGAGTACCAATTAATTACATGAACACTTTCACAACAACCTGCCTTGCTGAGGCAGAAAAGTGTACCTTTAATTGAAATGAGATATTGGAATTGTAACTAGTGCCTGGAATTGATATTTGGATCTGGAACTGGATATTGAATTTGAATAAGGGAACATTTAGCTGCATGTTTGCCATACTTTAATATTCTGCAAATCCCCCTAAACATGTTTATTACCCTTTGCAAAATGTGGAGAAGTTTAACAGGGGTATATATGAATCTAAAATCACACAATAAAGATCCACATTGATTTGAGTTTAAATAATTTTGTATCTCAAGTCTGTCTAACACTTGTGCACTTATTCTTCTATGGGGATGTCCTCACCAAAGATGTATTTGGAGAACACAGGAATGACTGTGTGATCCAATGTTAAGGATAATGCGTCCCATAGTTACGAAATGTCAGAAGGTAGATATATTCCAGAAATGACACTATTTGGAAATAAGAAACAGCTGTAAATGGACATTATTACCTATCGCAGACACATGTTTCGGATGTAAGTGCAAAGCTTGGATTTTCACATTATACACCTACTATGAAAAAAGACCTGATTAAATCCACAGGAAAGAGCTAGCTTGAGGTCCCTCAGCATGGCGACAGCAGCCTGACAGCAGCCAGATGAAAGTCTCTCAGATGAAGTCTCTCAGACATCGTGTTGCGCTGTTGATGAGCTGCCACTGCATCGCTCGCTCCCTCGGTGGTAACGCGCTGTACTCTGATATGGAACCAAGAAGGAAAATACAAATAGATATGTTGTAAAAGCGTGTCCAGCATTCCCACAAATACTATTTGGAATCAGGGTGTGCTGTAAGTTGTTTGAAGTAACAAATCATAACTTCAAAACCATATGTATCCACTCATATCCCTGTAGTTTTGGGTCCACCAGTCAGAAGAAATCAATTTTAAAGAAACACACTTGAATGGATGGATGGATGGATGGATGGATGGATGGATAGATAGATAAGTACTTTATTGATCCCAATTTGGGAAATGTTTGTGTTGCAGCAGCAATGTACATAAGAGAAATGAAGACACAAGAAATAAACAGTCCAAAATATTTCTGAAATATAAATAAAATAGCATTAAAAAGTTAAAAAAGATGTATACATGTGGAAACAAATTGGAATTAATTGCTGTGTTTCCAATTAAAAGATGAAGATATCAATATACCTTATGTCTGTGCATGTAGTACAAAGCTAGATGGACACTATTAGCTTAGCTTAGCATAGAGGAAGGAAGCAGGGGAAACAGCTAGCTTGGCTCTCAAGGAAGTTCAAAAATAAAGAGTACAGAGTCTTATTTTATATTCGGTAAATCATCTGGCTAATTGCTTTGTGGCTCTAGCTCCAGAGTCATGAGAGTGGCAGCCTTTCAAGATCAGAGAGACTATTTAAAAGGAATCAAATTATCATGTTTAGCTACAAAGTTTAACTCTTCCATTGGTCATCAATTAACAGTTACAAACATATAATCATGACTTTTACATTACACAGTGTCTCTCATTTATCAGTAGACAAGAAAAGAGTTTTAAAAATGTCATTACTGGTTTAAATAAACTGATATTCTTTTTAAACTTGCTGCAGATTTACAAGAGCAAGTCATTCTGTAAAAAGGTAATACAATGGAAAGCTAATTGGTACAGAGAGGTGCTGATTGGCTGACATCTTATATCCCATTTCGGCTGCAGTAATGACAGAAAGTGAACCTCCTGCTGTGAAACAAGCTGGTAACGCACGGGAAAGCAGAACATGATTTTAATTGGTTGAAAATCCAATCTGTAGCAGTGGTGTGATTTAAGAAATGTTGAAAAGTAGGTGTCTATTTTGATAACTTCTAATTCTGAAACATGTTGTTTATAATAGGAGATGTCATGAGAATTGTAATATACAATTATCGTTTCTTCATTAATGTTCCACAGACTATGACTTTTTTCACAACATTCTTTCAACATATACTTTTTTCCTTCTTTTTTTTTCAACAAACTCTACTACGACTTTTCAAGAAATGTATTTGTTACCTACTATACTATGACCTCCTTCAAAACCTTTTATCGACATATTATACTATAATAAAGGTCCATCTTATCTTATGACTCTTTTATATAAAATGTTTTCGACATAGTACACAATGATCTTAACTCAGGCCCGGACTGGCCATCGGGAGGACCGGGAGGTTTCCCGATGGCCTGGCCTGCTAAGTGGCCTGCTGGCCTGAGGAATTTTTTTTAATATATGTATTGTGAACACAACGCTGCGCAAATGTGAGTATGACTCTGCCTCACAGAGGGCGACTGGCTGTCTACATGATGTGGCCTGCCAACATGGCCACTTTCATACAGATCATACACCAATACCCGAGTCGATTGGTCTCTGTGTGTCATTCAAGCTCGGGAGGGTGTGTATGTATGAGACGCGCACCACCTCCCCCGTCTTCATCAAGAAAGCATCTGCAGTCTCCGAAGCCTGATAAGGATGTGTGTGTCCAAAATGCAACAAACTCTTACTGATATCTGCTGGGTCCAGGCTCAAGGGCGTATGGCACTCTCAACTCTTTCCAGGACATGCCGGGGCCCTGCCTGCCAGCAGCTTTGACGATATCTGTGTTGATAGGTAATAGATTAAGAGCGGTGAATCATCTTAGAAACAGGAAGCGCTCAAACGTTTGTGTGAGTTTATCTAATTTAGCAGTGATTCCATGTCAGCCACAGCTTGTTACAAAAAACCTGACTGATAGTGTGTTTAACGAACTTAAACTAGCTTTATTAAATGTCAGGTCTTTGGCAGGAAAAACATTTTTAATCAATGATTTTATCACTGAGCACAATCTCGATTTTATGTTTTTAACAGAAACTTGGATTGAACAAAATAACAGTGCAGCTGTTCTTATCGAATCAACCCCTCCCAACTTTAGTTTTATGAGTCAGGAAAGAATGCATAAGAAAGGGGGTGGAGTTGCTATTCTGTTCAATGATTCCCTTCAATGCAGGAAGACATCGTATGGAAACTTTGATTCTTTTGAATATGTGGCCCTTCAGCTGAAATGCTCCTCTCGAGCTCTGTTCCTAAATATCTATAGACCACCCAAATACTGTGCAAGCTTTTTTGATGACTTTACTGAACTGCTGTCTATAGTGTGTATTGACTTTGACCGTCTAGTCATTGTTGGTGATTTTAACATCCATGTTGACAACCCCCAGGACAGAGGGGCTAAAGAACTGTTTTGTGTTCTTGATAGCTATGGACTGACTCAGCATGTGACGGAGCCAACGCACAATAAGGGGCACACTCTGGACTTAATTATCTCAAAGGGTCTGAATATCTCTAAGGTTGTGGTGACTGATGTTGCACTGTCTGACCATTCCTGTGTTTTCTTTGAGAGCTCTATTTCTGTTCACAAAAATGTTCAAAAAGAGGTAACCACAAAGCGATATTTAACTGAAAATACTAGGGAAATGTTTACTCAGAATATTTCTTCCACACTTGCCCCTGCTAACACCTCAGTAAATGAGCTAGTAGATCATTTTAATTCAAAAATTAAAAATGTTATAGATGCCATTGCTCCAACTAAGGTAAAGGAAGTGACTGGGAAGAAAATATCTCCATGGAGAAAGGCCATGACCGTGAAAACAGAAAAAAGAGAATGTCGAAAAGCTGAACGCAGGTGGCGAAAAACAAATCTCCAGGTTCACTTTGAAATCTATAAAGAGAGACTCTAGAGGCTTCTCAATACTCAAATTTCCCCTCCTCGACTCCTCGACTCCTCGGTCCTCCGGTAGTGACCCGGAAATGAATTTCAGCGCGCCATTTTGAAGGACGTCTCATTTCTCTAAATGCACACCGAGGACCGAGGATCGAGCGTCGAGGAGGCTCTCTGGAGGAGCTATAACCGAGGATACACTGATGGTTCCTCCACGGCTCCTCCGCGGATGCATTTCCGGGAACGGTGGAGGCTTGACGCAAGGCCGGACTTATCTCAGCCAATGACAGCTCTGCATGCAACCCCTGGATATTATTTTAGAACCTGCTCTCATCGCAACGCGATGTTTACAGTGATAACAGCTGTGAGGTGCAGAAAGCAGAGCAGTGTGTAGAATGTATATCACTCAGTATAACATGCCTACTCTCTTTATTTGCTTTAGTTTAGTAGATATCTACAAACAAAGAGTCGATATTTTTCTAAAACCATTTAGTGCTTCACATAATAAAATACACAACGGCTGTAGCCTGATTATGCTTTAGGAGCTGTAGGTGTGTGTGTGGTACAGTGTGTAAGTGTGTGTTGTACAGTGCGTAGATGCGGCGGACAGACGGGTCTCAGTTGGTTTGATGTCCTTACTTTTAATACTTGCAAATACAACTTTTGGCCCGTAATTTCAATTCCCCATTTCAGCGACCAGAGAGAGAGGGGGGGATATATCCAGTCTCTGATTGTGTTACGTTATTATGAGAGTGCTCTCATACTTTAAATTGCATATATTTATATAAATATATTTGTGTCTGTGTGTCCGCATCTGTAGCCTGGTATTGTCTCATTATACCGCACTCTCAATGAATTCAAAGTAAATATGTGGGGGAACAATGTTCAGCTGATCTAACAGAGATTATAAAATATGACAAAACACTCCACAGATGATGCAGCTGTTGCCACGTAATAATGAACGGACGTCGCTTTAATATGACCGCTCAGAGGAGAGGAGTTCTCATTTCTTTAAACGTCTGCTGCTTCCCCTCCTCTCTCCTCGGTTCCCCTCCTCGGTCCTCCGCTCGCATCTCCTGTGGGCGGGTCTAAGTATCGAGGAGGGGAGTCGAGGAGGGGAAATGTGAGTATTGAGAAGCCTCTTTGGCCTTTATAATTTGGAATTGAAAAACGCACGACAATCGTTCTTCTCTGACATCGTTACCAAAAACAAAAACAACGCACGTGCCTTGTTTGCTACCGTCGACAGACTAACTAACCCCCCAGTGTCAGTAGCCTCTGAATTTCTATCCACCAGGGCGTGCAATGATTTTGCCTTTTTCACTGACAAAATTCAGAAAATCAGACAAGCAGTCAGTGCCTCTGCATCAGGTACAGCAAATGTGTTGTCTCTGTGTCCACTTAACATCAAGTCAAACACCATGACACAATTCCATCAGATTAATGATAAAAACCTAGAGGACATTATTCAACTTCTGAAATCCTCCTCCTGCTGCCTTGATATTATTCCAACAGGGTTTTTCAAAGATGTTTTGCCTTGCATGGCCTCAGATCTACTTCATATCAAATCTCTTCACTCAGGTATTTTTCTACAGGCCCTGAAAACTGCAGTCATTAAACCGCTCTTAAAAAATAATAATCTAGATGCTTCAGTAATGAACAATTACAGGCCCATATCAAACCTGCCATTTCTAGGTAAAATCATTGAAAAAGCTGTTTTTCAACAGTTGAGTAATTTCTTGCATTTAAATAACTGTTTCGATGTGTTCCAGTCAGGCTTTCGTCCAAACCACAGCACTGAGACTGCTCTTGTAAAGGTCTTTAATGACATCCACTTAAACACAGACAGTGGCAGAACTTCAGTGTTAGTATTATTAGATCTCAGTGCTGCGTTTTACACTGTTGACCACAGCATATTACTGGACCGACTGGAAAACTGGGTGGGACTTTCGGAAACAGTTCTAAATTGGTTTGAATCCTACTTAAAGGACAGAAACAACTTTGTTTCTATAAGTAAATACAAATCTGAGCTGACAAATATGACATGTGGGGTTCCTCAAGGCTCCATCTTGGGGCCTCTTCTCTTTAACATATACATGCTACCACTGGCTCAGATAATGAAAAACAACAAAATAAGTTACCATAGCTATGCAGAAGACACACAAATGTACGTAACAATTTCACCCGGAGACTATGCTCCAATTCAAACACTGAGTAAGTGCATTGAACAAATCAATGACTGGATGTGTCAGAACTTTCTCCAATTAAACAAAGATAAAACTGAGGCAATGGTTTTTGGAGCCAAGGCAGAACGTATAAAAGTTAGCGCTGAGCTTCAGCCTGCAATGTTCAAACCAACAGATAAAGCCAGACATCTAGGTGTAGTCATGGACTCTGACCTGAGTTTCAACAGTCACATTAAAACAGTTACTAAATCAGCCTACTATCACCTGAAGAACATATCTAGGATTAAAAGACTAATGAAAGCTTTAGCGCAAGTTCAATAAGGAAGACCTAACAATGAGCCACTTACACGTCACTCTATTGCTCCCTCCCCCCTCATTAAATACGAGGGCGTCACCCCTCAGCAGCCAATTGCTGCACATGCTAAATTCCTTAAATGCCTGCTCTTCCTCCCTGTCAGTTGTCATTTCAGGTGACCACACACAAATGGTAGTACACTAATAGTCCTCTTCCGTTAAACACTCAGGAATATATAACCTCAAGATGTCTAATTCAGACTTTTCCGACAACGAACCTTTTTCGAAGGATCTCGATCCTGGCTCCGACGTACCTCCAGAAGTAGCTTCCAACTCCTCAAGCCACCGGCGCATGAGCGCCCGTCTGGCTTCCCGTGGCGGCTCACGGACAGCAGAGGCAGACTTCCTCTTCTCCGATCTACTGCAGCAGGGCATTTCTGCAGCCCCAGATCTCCCTCTCTCCCAGCTTCGGGAGCTCTCGGACCAAGTCTCCGGCGCGGTCCCCCAGCCCAAGCCAGCAGCTCCAGCCAGCTCTCCCAAGAGATCAGGGCGAGGGCGCGGGCGCAGCCGCGGGGGGAAAAGGACAAGGAAGGCGAGTCCTCCACGAGCTCGCTCGTCGAGAAAATCCACCCCTTCCCAGGCTCACCCCAGTGCCGACCAGACCGGGAGCACCGGAAACCAGCCCCTCACGGACGCTAGTTTAGCAAACACCCTGCAATCTCTGGCAAGCTCCTTGCTGCTAATCTACGCTCGCCTCCAGTCCATGGAAAAGGGCCCTGCTGGAGCTTCAACCTCTTCCGCGAACAGGGCCGGGTCTTCTGTTTCGGTACCGCCAGGGTTTATGCCGGGTCAGGGTCTTTTACAGCCACAAGCGGTAGCTCCCTCTCACTCCCTGGCTTTCGCCCTCCCAGCTTCTCCTTCAGGCAGGATGTACATTCCCCAAGCCGCTAACATTTCCTCACGGCTTAGAGCGAAAATTCTCGAAGGGAAAGACATTAATCTCGTCAGCCTTATTTTGCCTTCTCCGGAGTGCGACAAATCCATTGCCACGGGAGGAAGCATCACTGCCGTCTTCAAGTCTTCAGACCCCCGGCTCCTCAAAGACCTCAGCATAGGGCAATTTCTGGTTGCTTTTGGCATCTTTCGGGACGTTCTCTGTTCAGTTTACCCCGAAAGAAGGATCGAATTAGACGCTTATCTGGCCATGAACGGTGATCTTCACCTTAAATACGGAAGATCCGTTTTCTACTTTTACCATAAAAGTTTTTCAAGCAAAGCAGCGCTTCACTTAGCCCATCACAATGTTCACCTGGATTGGTCCGTGCTGGACACCGAGCTGCTCGTGATGGCTACCGGCGGCCATCAAGTCGCTACGTGTAACAGCTGCGGGGCACAGGGCCACACCTCCCCTTTCTGCCCTTCAGTGCCTCTCTCCGGGCCTAGAGTCTTTCCCACGCCGTTTTCCGGGAATAATAGTCAAAGCCGTCAGGTGCAGCATAGGCAAGACGAGAAGATTTGTCATAACTTTAACGAAAACGTCTGCTCCCACCCATATTGTACATTCCTCCACATCTGCAGTTTCTGCAAGGACGCTCATCCGAGGTCTGTATGCCCGAGGCGCAACCGCAGCTTTGCCACTACCTCGCGCCAGGAACCATATGGCAATTAATCTTTCGGACCACCCCCCCCACCCCCATTTACAGCGATCGTATCTACTCACTCAGACACTCAATGAGTCTTCTTTTTTTTCGTTTTGTTTATTCACGGATGCTGCCCATCCGTGGTTTTGGGGGGTTTCTTTCAGGGAGAAAGAGAAGTTCACGTAAGATGATAGAAGACAGTCTAATCACCCAATCAAGTGCATCTATGTCTCACCGTGGCGTAATTAAAATGCTAATTAAGCTAGTCCTATATCATGGGTCATGTTTCAGTATTTACCTAAGCATACATCATTTATGCTGCGCATATTGCACTCATTTATATTTGGTTTCATGCTCACATGGCTTACGATAAGCAGGGTATAACATTCATGTATCATTGTACTCAAGCTAACAGCCGCATTACATTGTCTACATCTCCCTCTTCGCCAGGACATCGGCTCATGCCGGCAATCCAAGATCTCTCCAGTTTACCTATGGTAAACATGCATATAACTGGAGGTGGTGTCTTAATAGCATTTCAGGGCTTCGTCCAGGATAGGTGCAGCAACCCTGCCGCAATCAAGGTAATTATTCCTCATCCCTACAACAACCAGACGGCCATCCAAGATCTCTCTTTCCTGGTATCTATACATTTAGTGGTAGTGTTTATCTGCGTATGTTTAACCCTGCATCGCAGGTCATCGACCATCGTGTCGGCAATGTTTAGCGGTAGTGTTCACGTAAGCCCGGCGCTGATTCCGGCCGTCGACCTCCGGGTCAGCATCTTATGATTTACAGTAAGCCCGGCAGCGATTCCGGCCGTTGTTTAGTGGTAGTGTTCTCGTAAGTCCGGCGCTGATTCCGGCCGTCGACCTTTGGGTCAGCATCCTATGATGTACAGTAAGCCCGGCAGTGATTCCGGCCGATTGTTTAATCCACATGTTAATCTCTCATTTCATCCATAGATCACCGCAGTCAGCCCACAAGGTAAGAAACTCATTACAGCTCAGTATGTCATACTTCACTTCTTTGGGGGTTTCTTTGGGGGTTTCTTCGGAGCGGTTCTTCCCCTCCTGAATGATAATCCTGCAAACCGGGGCCTAATCGCCAAACACCATTCCATTCTCCTGTTGTATTATCATGGCAATCATTTCATTCATATGACGTGTAACAATAAATATGTATTCCATACATCACGTCTCTCCGGTTTGAAATGAAAGCTTTAGCGCAAGTTCAATAAGGAAGACCTAACAATGAGCCACTTACACGTCACTCTATTGCTCCCTCCCCCTCATTCAATACGAGGGCGTCACCCCTCAGCAGCCAATCGCTGCACAGGCTAAATTCCTTAAATACCTGCCCTTCCTCCCTGTCAGTTGTCATTTCAGGTGACCACACGCAACCCGCCTCCACCCCTCTCGCCTCCCGTCTCCTCCAGGACAAAGCTAAACCTTCCTTCTTCAGACCGGTCCCACCTACTCAGCACCACCAGCAGTGTCTAGACCCCGGGGGGTTTCTTCGGAGCGGTTCTTCCCCTCCTGAATGATACTCCTGCAAACCGGGGCCTAATCGCCAAACACCATTCCATTCTCCTGTTGTATTATCATGGCAATCATTTCATTCATATGACGTGTAACAATAAATATGTATTCCATACATCACGTCTCTCCGGTTTGAAATGTCACAGCAGGATTTGGAAAAACTTGTCCATGCCTTTATCTTCAGTAGACTCGACTACTGCAATGGTGTCTTCACAGGTCTCACTAAAAAATCTATTAGGAAGCTGCAGCTGATTCAGAACGCCACGGCTCGAGTCCTCACTAACACTAAGAAAGTGGATCACATCACTCCTGTTCTGAAGTCTTTACACTGGCTTCCTGTGTGTCAAAGAATAGATTTCTAAATACTGCTGCTGGTTTATAAATCACTGAATGGTTTAGGCCCAAAATACATTTCTGACCTCCTGCTAAATGATGAACCATCCAGATCTCTCAGGTCTTCAGGGACTGGTCAGCTTTCTGTCCCAGAGTCAGAACTAAACATGGAGAAGCAGCGTTCAGTTATTATGCTCCAAATATTTGGAACAGACTCCCAGAAACCTGCAGGTCCGCTGCAACTCTGACTACTTTTAAATCCAGGCTGAAGACTTTTCTTTTTGTCGCTGCTTTTAATTGAACTATTCATATCTTAGACTGCACTGTCACTTTTATCCATGTATTTTTTATTGTAATGTTTATTTTATTAGCTTTTCTTTTTAATGACTGATTTTAAATGCCATTTTCTTAATGTCTTTCATTTTTTGTAAAGCACTTTGAATTGTCTTATGTTGAAAAGTGCTATATAAATAAACTTGCCTTGCCTTGCCTTGCCTTGCCTATGTGTGTGGCGAGCGAGCGAGAGAGAAAGCACGTGAACCGGTTACGTCACGTGTATTGTTGTTGTTATCATCTGGTGCTAGCTAGCTGCGCTAACGGAAATCATGAGCTGTCAACAAGCTGGAGGAGAGTCCTCTCCTGTCAGACTGAGAGACTGATAACTACAGCTCAGGTGAGGTAAAGTGTTTAGATAGTTAACTTAGTCTAAGTTCTCTGTGGGTCTCAAACGGTTTGGTCACCATTTATGTAAACACATATTTCCATTTGAAGGGGGAGTGATTAGTAAAATATGGATGAATAATAAAACTAGGTGAAAAAAGGTAAGATAAACTTTAAAAACGTGAGAGCTAAAACTAGTCTTTGCTGCTGCCTCAAAGAGGAGCAGGGGAGAGGGGGGAGACAGGAGAGGCTGGTTCAGGAGCACAGACACACTCACAACTATAAATGAACCAAAAACAAATAAATAAACAAGTTTCAATGTTTTTTCATATTGGATATGGGATGTTATTGGTTATGGCCATGTTCTTATGAATTTACGATTATTTAAATATATACAGTTATGTTTCATATGGGTGTAGTCTCTTTATTTCCCCCTCAAAGTGCACCAGATTGATGCATTTAAGTCCAATGTTTAAAAAATATATATCTTACCGGGGGAGCATGCCCCCGGACCCCCCTAGAGGATTTGAAGTCCACCTCCACTTAAAATATGTTCACATGGATAGGTTCCTAAATAGATTTGCACAATTGTTTTAAATAGTAACCCATGTCCATATGTTTGTTCTGGGGTAGTATATTTAAAGTTTAGGGCTATCACTATGGGCAGCAATGCTGTAAATATTGACAAATAAAGCCAGACAAATGGCACTAAAGAAAACTGGTAGTGGCCTGGCTGGGTGTATAATTCCCGGCCTGACTTATTGTCCCAGTCCGGCCCTGCTATAACTTGTTATCATTATTTCTCGGCACACTATGATGATACTGTGGTCAGTTGTTGTACTCCATAACAAAAAGAAATCCCCAACGTAAAAAGCTTGAAATGTAATACAGTATCTACACACATACAAAATGAGAAAATATCTAAAATAAACAAACGACAAAATAGACAGAAATGTGAACAATTTATTAAGTTTATGATTTTTGTCATGGCACTTTGTTGATGACATATTACACTTAACCGTTACCATGCATTTCATTCACAAGCAGATCTGTCCGTCTCACACACTCTCCTCTCGAGGCAAAGTCAACGACCAATTCACTCATAAGTATGAAAGTTATTTTGGCCCACGGAGCACTCACAGTGAGAGGAGAGAGGAGAGAGGAAGTTTACCCATCCTGTCATTTAAATTAGATCCAGATTTACCTTCCACGGCGGTGAAAAGCCCCGCTGAGGACTGCAGAGGTGCTTTTGGCTGAATTGTTTGTGTCAGCAAGACAGGAAGTTGGCTGGGAAACGAAGCTCAACTGTCAACAAGAGTTCTTTTTAGCGACTTCCACTCCTCATGCTGTTGTGGATGTATTCTCCAAATACACAGTGTGATGTCAACAATACAACTCGTGTGTTGTATTGTAGGGCAGAGGTTGTTTGAACCTTTAGTTTTTTAAGTGTGTCATTTAGTGATTGGTTTTATCATGTTTTTAACTCTCGTCCTTTTATTGTCATGTGCACAGCTACAGTGTTGTTATGACAATGAACATCTTGGGTCACAGGCTCCTCCAACAGTGCAACACAATAACACAGATAATAGTGCAAGTAAATAAAATATAATATAATATAATAATATTTGATTTGTGACAAACTGTAAAGCATTATACACATGCATGAGTATACACATTAATACACCAACACTAGTTTTAATGGTATTCCCTGAAGAGCACATTTAGCAAACAAAAAAAGATTCAGGATCGTTTTACAATTTAGATATTTCATAAAACGCTTGTATGCATGAACATGTGCAGCAGTTACTGTGAGAAATGAAGGTATAGGTGTAAAACGACTACTGTACTGCTAATATTGAGATGTTACACACTGTTTATATTGCTTGTAATTGGGATGAAGTAAACCTCTGTAGAGTATTTTAACATAACATAGTTTGATTGTGTTGAATTGAAACCCAAAAAGGCAGCGGGTCCACCAGACCCATGACTGGCTGAGTAACACAAATATGAACACCACACAAGGGTTAAGGCAGTGTTGTAGTCAAGTCACCAATTCACGAGTCCAAGTCACCCTCGAGTCACCACTCTTCGAGTCCAAGTCCGAGTCACCCAAGGAGTGTCCAAGTCGAGTCCGAGTCCGAGTCATCATTACCTGTGTTCGAGTCCGAGTCCAATTCCGAGTCACTTAAGAAGAGTCCAAGTCAAGTCCGAGTCACAAGTCTTCATGTATTAATCTTCGTGGATATATGTTTTGAAATGTAGCTGCTCCTCTACATTGCTGTTATCCTGTCTATTGAACTGCTGTGAAGCGAGTTTGGCTACAATTCTTGTAATAGGTGCTATACAAATATAAAGCTTATTTCTAATATTAATATTATTATTATATATAAATAAACTATATTTAAAATGAGTTACCTTTTAGAGAAGTGATTATATTTGTATGCCAATATTTTCCTATGGTAAAGTTTTCGTTTTGCACTTTTATTTTGATATTAATAAGATTGGGACTCTTATTTTGAAGGAACTTTTACGGGTTAAATCAGTTTACCGATAAAGATTTATCCCCAGAAAGCACATGGCTACTTAGCATGCAAAATGATGTCATTATGCATGCTAAGTATGTGCTTTCGTGTTATCGGCTGAATCTTTATTTATTGATTAGATCACGTTACTCTGATGATAGTGTTCAAGACAGCCTATATGTCTGAACTCGATCCTTAGAGTAATGTGTTACGGAGCCTTCTCTTCTATATTGTTTCCACATAACGAGCATTGTGCGCTGCTCTTTTCCAATGTGGAAGCAGAATGTGTGAAAGCATACAGCATGATGCGGGGTGTGTCTGTAGACATCTCTAGACTGGAATAGCGGGGCCCAGTACGTGAACTCGCCATACAGGATAGAGGACATCAGACTCCAGAGAAAATGTGCTCGAGTCCGAGTCCAAGTCGGAGCGTCAATGTACGAGTCGAGTCCGAGTCATCGTGGGGGGGGGAATTCACGAGTCCGAGTCCGAGTCCAAGTCATCATGTGCGAGAATTCACGAGTCCAAGTCCGAGTCACGTCAATCAGTGCGCGAGTCCGAGTCGAGTCACGAGTCCCGAAAATCGGCACTCAAGTCCGACTCGAGTCCGAGTCCGGGACTCGAGTACTCCATCTCTGGGTTAAGGTATATTGATACTGCTGTTTATTTTTAATTGTGTATATATATATTCAATACTTTATGTACATCACTCTGCATTGTTCTGCTTTTTGCTCTCATGTTATGGTCAGCATCAGAGGGTAACACCTCCAGAGCTCTGCTGCTGCTGCTAACCACATTCTCACAGAAACACTTCTCCTTCAGTTCAGACAGAGAGAAGCACGATGTCTGAATTCAAAGGACCACAATGTCTTCATTCCTGATGCTGCTGCTCCACTTTCCAGGTGAGGATGCAGAACACACACTTTAAATAAAACAGCTTTAATATCACTAATGGTACTTTACTACGTACTAGGGATGTAACGCCTTATCTTTTAGGAATATGAGCATGTCCACATTTCCAGGTAGAAGCTGGGATGTTTGGGCGTTTACAAAATCCCCTGCTGTGGAAACAACTCTCTTGCTTGGTACTGATGTTGCTGGGACAGAGAGACATGCTTTGGCCATGGGTGACAGCAGTGGGTCAAACTGTGCATTGTCTCTCCACCACTTCAAAAACAATACAGTTGTTGCCAAGAAGGTGAGGCTTATTGACAGGGTGAGATATACATATACCGTTGGTACTTGTCAATGTCTACGATGTCCTTTTGTGTTATCTGTTGTTTTATGTTCATGTTGTAACCTACTTGCTGCCATGTTGGACAGGTCTCCCGTGAAAAAGGGACCATCTAGTTGAATAAAGGTTTTTTTTAATTATTTAAAAAAAATAATAATTAAATCGCGGTAGATTTTGTCAGTCTCACGACGGTATTGAGACGTTTATTTACCGCGATATTCGATATATCGTTACATCCCTACTACGTACTGTTCCTTTAACTGAGAATGATGAGCTGTGTTTGTAACGTGGTGAAGTTAGTGAACTCTGTCTGTGTTTTTCAACAGCAACACATGGGGGGTATTCCTTCTTCACTGTCAGAGTTGGAGATGAAGTCGCTTTGCTTTGTTACAATGTGATACGTGATCAGGATAAGTGACAGTACTACCTGGCTCTTCAGTGATTCAAATAGCTCAGCAACAGGAGAGCTGGTTCATCTTGGGCAGATTGATAAAGAAGCCAAAGCTAAATCAGACGGACTGAGAGTAAAGGCCCCGTCACACTGTCCCGAAATTGACACCCGATGGACACACGATAAAGGAAATGTTCAAATTCGGCTGTGATCGTAGCAACATCGGGCCGTTCGTGAGGGCATCTTAAGCCATCGTACGACCGCCGGTGGAGTTTCTCAGGCTCCGGCAGCAACTTCGTGAGCGGCAACTTCGTAAGGCACTCGTGAGGGCATCTTGTCAAATCGTGTCATCTTCGTGTTATCATCGGTGCATTCGCCCTCACTCTGATCGGGGAGAATGCCCGATGGCACCGATGATAACACGATGCCCTCACGAAGGGCAAAATTGACACACGAATTCAACACGAAAATGAACCTTCGCAAGGTCCTTCGGCCATTTTTTTGGCATGCCAAAGATTTTGCCACCGCTCACGAAGTTGCTGCCGGAGCCTGAGAAACTCCACCAGCGATCGTACGATGGCTTGAGATGCCCTCACGAATGGCCCGATGTTGCTACGATCACAGCCGAATTTGAACATTTCCTTTATCGTGTCCATCAGGTTTTTGCACAACAAAATCATGTAAACATATTGTGTAAATAACCCAATTTGTGTTCTGTGAAACTAAAAAGGATATAATATATTATTTTGAAGGAGAGTTGACAGGAAGTTGTTGTTGCTATGGAAACAACATTACGGAGAAAACGTAATATTTTCTACATATAAAGACGGAGAAAGTAAAGAACAAAGTCTGAAGATATCAGTGCAGTATCATAGTACTGTAACATCATTGTTTTTGGTACTTTCATTGCAGTTGTATGTCTTAAATGTAATGTAAATGTTGCCTTCGTGTGTGGTTCGGGGCCATCTTCGTGCGAAATTCACAATTCCATATTCGTGTGTCCATCGGGTGTCAACTTCGGGACAGTGTGACAGGGGCTTTACAGAGAATTGGGTTATAAAGAAGGTCACAGAGGAGGATGCTGGTCAATACGCATGTAGACAGTTCAACAACAACGTCCAGACTCTCTGGTTGATCTGTTGGTGGTTACCCGTGAGTATTTACATCACAGTGTTTTTAAACTGCCTCTATTGAGCAATAACTGTTATGATAAAGATAATAAATTAATTGTACTCTTGTAGTCTATCATCGATCTGAGGTTCTAATATTACAACATTCTATAATTTTTGTATGTGTTTAATATTTTTAATTTTAACATGTTTTTTTGTAATCTAAAAACAGTAACTCAATTATCGCCAACAACAATACATGGATCGATAATATCAGGGAATATTATCACATCAAAAGGTAATAACTCTGCTTCCAAAAACAATAAAATCGAACTAAAAAGTGATTTAAAATAACAAAGCTACATTTAGAAAGAACGTCTTTTTTTAATTGACATGGACATACACTTTTTATCAGATGTGGGGACTGAATAAAAACACGCTAACTCACGGCTCATCATCAAAACCCCTTGAGCGATATTTAACTTCGGTGCTTCCAGGTTGGTGGAGGCTCCTCATCGTGTCTGTGGGTCCAACAGCTCTCCTCCTCCGTGTGGCTAAAGTCAACATATGGATACGAACCAAAGGTGAGAGTAGTTTCCCTTAAAATAAAAATATACAAATAAAAGTACCCTGGATTTCCAGTCAGTGGAAGCCAAAGTCAACTTTCCTTTTTTTTTTTTTAGGGAACCTAACACAGATGGAAGAACACATGGTGAGTTTAAACATTGTATAAATACATTGGAGTATTTATTATTCATTTTTTACTATGGATATACAAAAGACAGTAAGAAATCGAACAAAAACATAAACGTGATAAATATATATATATTTTAAATAAAGTGGATATCTCAGACGGATTAAAAGGGTTCTTTGGGGAAAACAAAATACACCAAAATAAACTACATAGTACCAGAATCATATATATATTAAATAAATTGATTATAATTGTAATGTATTAATACGTTGGTAGGGTTTATTTGATAACTTATTATACTGCCATACAGCTTGACCTACAGTATATTTCTGCATCGATTCTCAATGACAGCTGACAGGGGAGAAGAAAGCTGATTTAAACGTTTGCCAGATGCGCTGTGATTGGCTTGTGGGAAATGAGATGAGTCTGATTGGTTTAGCTGGGGGAGTGATGGCACTTGTTATTGAAAGAAAGGGCGAGTGAGAGAGAGAGGATTTGTGAATGAGTGTAGAGACAGTCTTTCTGGAAGAACTTGCGCTGAGCTTCATTCATGTATCAGTATTTCTTATTTTATTCATATCTTGCATTAATAATCTTAATCTGCAAAGTAGCTAGTAACTAAAGCTGTGCGATCAATTAAAGGTGGGGTAGGTAATTTATTTCAGAAACACTTGTTATTATATTCCATGGAATGCTCTTAACATCCCGATAGCAATGAATACATTAAACGCTTTGACAATAAATACATAAAAAAATGTCATCAGTGGAAGCCGTGGCGCTGTAAAAAGCACGACCAATCATCTGCCTGGTCCCGGCTAAAGTAACTGGATGGCCTACCTGCCTGTCAGCCTTCCATCGGGGCACACACTCATCTCGTGCCCTCATTGGTCATGTGCGCGTTCGTGTGTTGGAGGAGGGGCTCTGTGAGGAAGTGGCAGATTTTTTTCGGTTGTGTATTTTCAAATTCTAGCGCACTCGAGCCGGTTTCTCCAAAATTGCCTACCCCACCTTTAAGTGTAGTTAAAAGTGAAATAGTTAGCTTTAAAAATGTAGTTGGGTAAAGCTATAACGTAGCATAAAGTGCAAGTACCTCAAATGTGTACTTCAGTCCATCAATGTAAATTCCAGCTCTGCTCTGTGTTTTACCATGTCTCTGTTCCATGTGGACAGGAGCGGAATGATGAAGGTGAAGATGAGGTGGACTATGAAAACGATGAAGATGAGGTGGACTATGAAAACGATGGAGAGCCTTCTGCCTCTGTGTGACTGATCAACAACATCAACTCCCCTCAGAGTCCACTGCTGCCAAACAACTGCTCATATTTCACAGGAGGAAACAGGAGAACCATGAGATCATTTTAACATGACTGAGAGAGAACACCTGAGCCCCATGAAAGGCCCTTCAGAAACTCCACTCCATTTGATAGGAAACATAGATTATTATTAGGGATGCACGATAATTATCGGCCCGATAATAGGAATTATGACGTCATCCCGATAAACCCGATAAAAGTATTAATAGCCCCGATAATATACAATATATTTTTTGAGTAAAAAAAAAGAAAAAGATCCTGCGGTGTGGGTGGATTGGGATGAGGGGCGCTTGTTTTTCACTCGGCTCCTCCCGTTTTGCCAGTACTGTGGTGTTAGTTAGTGGTTTAGGAAGAGGAGAGTTCTTCACAAATCCAGCGCTCCCTAACGGCCCCTACACACGGTGGCGTGCGTTGCCGCTTGGCGGTGGGCGTGTCTTGAGCTTGGGGAGTCAACGCGAGCAGCCCGACCAACAACCAATCACCTGAATGTCCCGCCCCGGACATACAAAGCAAAGCATTCATGCTACATCCATGCTGGCTCAATATACTGTCTCTGCTTGCTAGCTGTCCATTCAAACGAAGTACACTGGATATAAACTCCACAAACAGGCGAAAACCTACCAGTTTCCCCCACTGTCTCTGCCACCTCCCCCCATGCCTGGCTCCTCCGGTTTGTATCCCTGTATGTAAAGAGGGACTGGTCATAGAGTACCGGGTGATTCCCTTCCGCCACGATCATTTTCTCCTCCATTTGTTGACATATGGGAAATAACTGCGGTCTGGCTCTCCCAACATACACCCGGTTTGATTGGCTACTGCTTGTACTGTCAGATTTACATACGAGGGATTTGATTGGCTGACGCCTCCGTCGAGGCGGCAAAAGTAGAACATTGCTCTACTTTTGCAGCGAGCACCTCGAGAGAAGCTACGCTTTGTTCCCACAATGCAGTTCGGCGAATCGTGACGTCACCCCATTCAAAGTGAATGGGCAGAAACGTTGAAGCGGCAACGCACGCCGCCGTGTGGACGGGCCGTGATACTTCGAACCTGATCAGTCACCTGAAACATCGCCATCGCTACGATGGTGTGTTAAAAGCGTATGAAGACAATAATACAATACAGTGTGTGTGTGTGTGTGTGTGTGTGTGTGTGTGTGTGTGTGTGTGTGTGTGTGTGTGTGTGTGTGTGTGTGTGTGTGTGTGTGTGTGTGTGTGTGTGTGTGTGTGTGTGTGTGTGTGTGTGTGTGTGTCTGCGCGCGCGTTGGAGCTATGTGCAACTCAAAGCATATGCTCGAACCGGAGCTGCCTGGACGCTGCAATCATGTTGCTGAGTGTGCTGACTTCTCCTACAATGTCCCACTGTGCCTGCATCAAGTCAAGTGCTCGGCGCAGTTGTGTGGATAGGGCGCTCTGTTTTCATTTAAACGGCTCCTTATATACGTTAGCGCAGCTAGCTAGCACCAGATGCTAACAACAACAATGCACGTAAGGTCTCTCTCTCGCTCGCTCCACACATACACACACCCTCCCGGTCCTCCCGGTGGCCAGTCGGCGCCTGCCGGTGAGCGTGGAAGTGTGGTCTGCCTCAAGCGGGCGGCAGGAGCGGGGCTGTCAGCATCAGCTTGTAGATGGTATTTTAAACTCGATGCGCTCTGAAACTACGGGGCGGCCGAGAAAAAAAATACACATGCGTTAATCGCGTTCAAATAATTAGTGGCGTAATTATTTTTTTATTATCGGTATCGGTCTTGAGAAGCAGGAAGTTATCGGTATCGGTTTCAAAAAACCAATATTGTGCATCCCTACTTATTATATTCATTCATTTCTGATGTAACCTCCTTTAATTATGCTCTCATATTCCCATATAGTTATTCTGTATCTGGAAAAACTGCTGCTCCAAAAACAAGTTGAACAACAAAGAAAACAAGCTGTTTTCACTTGAAATAAGCACAAAAATCTGCAGATAGATCAAGTGAAAATTAGCTTGGTTAGACTTCTTGAAATAAGACGGGATATTTAGATAAATCAGGTCTTGTAATTAGCTGGAAGTCATTTTGAATTATATTTGACCAGAATCAGGAGATGTTGTTACAATATAAGCCGCAAATGCTCAACAGTTCTGTTTTCTGATGTTAGTTGGTGGTTTTCTAATAAATATGTAAAAAATATGTGTTTCATCTGAGATACAACTCAAAATAAAATTATTTGATTTAACAAGATGATGCGTTGTCTAAAAACAAGACCCGATATCTCACTGCAGTGTCACTTCTGAAGTTATTGTGTCTTATATCAGGAGTAGAGACATATATTAGACAAAGATACTTTGCAAGATTTCGAGTTTTTTTGTGTGTGTGTGTGTGTGTGTGTGTGTGTGTGTGTGTGTGTGTGTGTGTGTGTGTGTGTGTGTGTGTGTGTGTGTGTGTGTGTGTGTGTGTGTGTG
The DNA here is from genome assembly GCF_902827115.2 of Pseudochaenichthys georgianus. Taxonomy (NCBI): domain Eukaryota; kingdom Metazoa; phylum Chordata; class Actinopteri; order Perciformes; family Channichthyidae; genus Pseudochaenichthys; species Pseudochaenichthys georgianus. The sequence continues at coordinate 10,377 of NW_027262189.1, read as the reverse complement.
TGTGTGTGTGTGTGTGTGTGTGTGTGTGTGTGTGTGTGTGTGTGTGTGTGTGTGTGTCGGTACCCAAATGTGTTGATCAGAATGGGAAATCATATCCCGGCTAAGTGCAGACATCAGCACAGAATACTGGATCTGGGCACGTCTGCATTATGCAAATATAATGGTTAAAAATGCAAATGTTTTCCTTCCGCACTAATCTCTGATCTTAGAAGAGCTTATCTTTGATGCATTATAGAATAGCAAAAGAGGAATATATTAGCTATCACTTAACTCTCATTGTTTCCCCACAATGAGCGAGACAGCTGATCGTATCAAGACAATATTTAATATGAACATCATTGCATTATTCAACAGATGTTGTGAGCTGCATTTTGATATCGCGTGTGAAGTAAACACTTTCCAATTCCCCAGGGACACTAAATAAAAACACCTGAAAGTCCTGAATGAAGTTCCTGTCAGACTTTGGTGTTTCAAATGGCGCGTTTCCACGGCCTCGCTCGTTAGGACTGGCTCACTCATGGCGCGTCGCCATTACAGTTTAGGAACTGGGGTAGTATCTATAGTAACTAGAGATGTCCCGATCCGATCACATTTAATAAAATGTAACATTAAATTTAAAAAAAGAAAAAATCCCGATCCCCGATTTTTTTTCTCTCGATTCCGATCTTTTGAAAATCACGTGATCGGCTCCGATCCCCGATCACGTGATTTTCAAAAGATCGGAATCGGGAGAAAAAAAAATCGGGGATCGGGATTTTATACATTTTTTAATTTAATGTTACAAAACAAAAATGACCATGTTCACGTCTTAAAGTCATCCTGAGGCCTTAGTTTTGGTTTACAATTACTTCTTTTGGGCTTGTTTTCAGACCTTGCTTATTTCTCTGAAATCTGGCAACAGAGTGGGCGCAGTGTCTAATAGCAGCAGTAAGCTAACGAGAGGCTACGTTCAGCTGGTGACTCGGGACAGAGAAAATGTCAGGAGTTTGGAAGTATTATGAAATTGAAAGCGAAGGCAGTGTAACAGCCAGATGCAATGTTTGCAAGGCAGAGGTTCCGCGTGGTGGAAAGAACAGAGCTACGTTCAACACGACCAATCTAATACGCCGCCTGAGAAACAAACACCAACAACAACACGACGAGTACACAGCGGCCACTCAGGTAACGGCACTGAAACAACCAACACTTTCAGAGACTTTCAAAAGGAAAGAGAAACTGCCCCAGAACAGTGAAAAGGCCAAACAATAACAGCCAAGATAGCTGAACTCATCGCGTTGGATGACCAGCCGTTATCTGTTACCTTTTCTTTCTCTTAAAGCATTGCATAAAGATCGGATCGGGAAAATCGGTATCGGCAGATTGTCAAAATCAAATGATCGGAATCGGATCGGGAGCAAAAAAAGGTGATCGGGACATCCCTACTAGTAACGCAGTGTAGGCGGAGCGATCGGCTTGTTGTTGTCCTTCACTACGCGATACTCACTCTTCCAGTGGCGCCTCCAGACATGTATCATCGGGGTGGCCAAATGGGGCCACTGGAAACCTTGGGGTGGCCCACCAAAACCAAGCATTTAATTGCTGTAAAAGTATAGACTAGATTAAAACAATGGCAAAGAGAATCACCTACTGATATACTTTGGTTTCTTATTTTACATTTTCTGATCCTATTCATCTGAAGTGAATATAATACAGATAGTTAACATTTTACTTCAAACAACATTTAAAAGAACCTTGTTTTGTGTTATGTATACATGTGGTGATTCATTGTTTTGTTTTTTATATATGCTAGCAGCTAGTTGTTCTTTCCTTTTAAAAAGACAAATACAGCTTAATTTAAATAAGTTCCTTTATTGTAAGGCACAACATGTTCAGCATTCTCAACACCTACAATACACAACATGTTCAGTTATCTTCTGTCTCTAGGTTATAAATAGTCAGTTGACTGAACAAAGCTGTTTGTGTCACACTGGGATCAAAGATGATTGACATGACTTTATTAAATCAAGTTTTAAAAGATAACTATTTTATTTCAACAGGACCCAAAAACACAAGGGGTATAAAATGGTAAATAAATGCTGTGATTGAACACAAAAACACCATCTATTCTTGACCTTTACAGCAAATTCAAAAGACAGAAAATAGGTGACGAGACATTCTATTTTTTTAGATTAGGCCACTGTGGTGAGAGTAATACATATAGCTTGTATTCCATTTGTTTTGAAAATGTATATTTATACTTTATAAACAAACTGGTTACCCTTTTTTTAAATTAGTGTGACGATATAGTTCACAACATGTTATGTTTATTGTTGAAGCAGGTTTAGTTGGTGCATGTAGTTACCCGTTTTCGCCACAAGGCTCCGCCTGAGGGCGTGAAGGTGAGGAAGAGCGGTTCTTCCTCGGTGGTGGAGAAGACTGTAACGGAGTTTTTCGAAATTTCATAATAAAGTTGCCACGAGTGAGAAAAGACAAGTGATGTCTTTGAGTGCAACATTAGCATACAGAACATTATGAAAACAAACTTGACTAATGGTCGGCTCATAACCTCAGAACACAGAAGAGGAAAAACTGCATAGATTCTCGTTTCATTTTGAAGGAGCTGCAGACCTAAAGTGTGTAGAAGACTTAAATGATTACAAAGGTCACAATCACATTAATAAAACTGTACTTAGGTTTTAGTTTCACTTTTACAAAACAGAGTTCCACACGTACTTTCTAGCATGTATGGCCATCTCCTCACTAGCCATATGCTGCTGCTCCCCTGCCAGCTCTGTCTCTCCTTTACTCCTTTCTCTTCAAATAAGAAGAGATGTCTGTTGACTTTCTCTTCATTTTATGCAAATTGACATTACACACAGCAGTGATTAATAGTAGCCTACGCACAGAGATGGGGTCGTTACTAAAAAAAAGTAATATATTACATATTACATATTACTTTTAAAAAAAAGTAATATATTACACTACTTCGTTACTCTCTACATAAAGTAATTCGTTACTTTACTCGTTACTTTACTCGTTACTTTACTCGCAGGGCCGGCCCGCCCCTCCCTGCAGGCAGATCACGCAGACTGCTAAAGTTTCAAATGTTCTCTTTAGTTCAGTTTCCATTGTCGCATAAGACTGATCCAGATAGCTCCTGAATGTTTTCCTATCTGACCATGGCTGTCCTCTGTCTCCTGCTATCTGACCGTGGCTGTCCTCTGTCTCCTGCTATCTGACCGTGGCTGTCCTCTGTCTCCTGCTATCTGACCGTGGCTGTCCTCTGTCTCCTGCTATCTGTATATTTTGCGCAGTCTATCTCTGCTCACGCTGTTGCGTCAGCGTGTTCTCCTGCGTGTTGGCCATGTGTTGCACTGGAGCCAGACACCGCAAAGACTTCAGCCGAGCACGTACGAACTGCGCATGCGTGAGTGGCAATAACTCTCCTTACCAGCAGGCGGCGGTAGTGTGTATTCGTCATTCAAAACAGGCAACAACCGGAAAACAGAGAAGAAGAACTACGTGTGTGTGTGTGTGTGTGTGTGTGTGTGTGTGTGTGTGTGTGTGTGTGTGTGTGTGTGTGTGTGTGTGTGTGTCTGTGTGTTATAAATAAACAACAGCTATGTGCGTTAGCTTCACCTAGCATGTGTTCTTTGCAGGTGTTTGTTGAGGTTTGATTATGACTGATTTTAGAAAGTAACGAAGTAACGCGTGTCGGGGCAATGTTAGTAACTGTAGTGTGATTACTGGATTATAAAAGTAACGTGTTACACTACTCCGTTACCGACAAAGTAATATTATTACAGTAACGCGTTACACCCAACTCTGCCTACGCATTACACCAGCCCAGCATACCGACATCAGCTAACGTTAGCTTAGCAAGCTAAACTAACGCTAACTAGGATAGCCGCCAAAGTGTGTTTACAGACGAATTATACCTGAAGTCAAGCCAGCCTTTACTGAGCCCCGAGCCTGTTTTCCAGGTCTTCCAGCGTTTTTCTCGTTTTAACGCCATTGAACACACATTTTTGATCAGAATTAACAGCTACAGGTAAGCATATCTCCGTTTTTTGCTACCTAAAGCTAACACGCTAAAGCCTAAAGTGTTGTGGCAACAAACGTATACGACTTACCTTCTAGAAGTCTGGTGGATTTTCAGTCAGTAGAAAGAAACGTTTTGCTGCAACCTGCTGCTGTCTGTGCGAATCTCAGAGTGGTGCGTACAAGTATCAGAGTGGTGCACGCGAGTATCAGAGTGGTGCGCCGAGTATCAGAGTGTTACCATGGTAACAGAGGGAGAGGGAGGGGCTGCAGTATGAGCGTTGGAAGCTCAAATCAAGCGACTCGCTGGCTGTATATTTGTTGTTAAATATCAGATAAACTACTACGCATACGTGACTGGCGAGGCGGTGTGTGTGGTGGGGGGGCCAGTGGGGGGCCAACAAAATATATCAGGGTGGCCATGGCCATGCCCCCCCCCCTGCTGGCGCCACTGCACTCTTCATCTTTTTCAGTTTTTCCCTACACTGCAAGACAGTCCTCGAGTAACCGCTTCCGCACATCAGTGTAGAGACCTCCTGAAATACTTTCATATTGCGAGTTGTCCCGTCGAGCTCCCGCTGGATCTTGTCATCTGCAATAAAGTGTAGGAACGTCGTAACTTCCTCGGCAGACCACGGTGTGCTTTTCTTTGCCATTTTTGTTGTTCCTCTGTTAACAAAAATGCTGTTTATAAAAATGCTGCAAGCTTCGCTATATATACATATATATATTTATATGCGACGATTCTCTCTGACCAATCAGCAGTCGAGAGCGACGTTACAGCCTGGTTGTTCCTGGCTCTAGAACCCCGATGTTATGGGGCCAGAAACACTGTGAATTAGGACCCGCTAGCCGGTACTAGGCCAAGTGGAAACGCGCCAAAAGAGGCCCTATTATGCTTTTTGCGGTTTTCAATTTCCTGTAGTGTTATATAGGATTGTGTGCATGTTAATGGTCTGCAAAGGCTCAAATCCCTGTGTTTGTCTCCCACACACCTCCATTGCACTCCTTTGTTTATTCCCGTAACATAATGACATCACCATATAACATTCACGCTTCTATTGGCTAGCGCCTAAACACATTGCGATAGACTAAGGGGCAGGACATCTCTAAGGGGTTGACCAATCACAACAAAGCCGGCCAGCTAATCAATCAGAGCAGACTGGACTCTGGTTTCAGACAGAGGGTGAAAAGAGGTGCTGCAGGCAGTATGAGAACAATAAGAGCTTTTTGAACATTAATTAGCATAATAGGGCCCCTTTAAGTATCGACATTTCATTCTAGCTCGTATTTCCAATGTTTCCTTACTTGAAGGCAGGACTTTTCATTATTGTGGAGTTCTTCTGTAGAAGTTTGAAATACTTCTTCCATCACTCAAAAAACACAAGAGAAGAAGAAATATTCTGAAGCTAAATTAGACATTGAAGCAGCAATGGCTGTATGAGAACTTCTTGAAAATGAAAGCATGAGACAGTAGCGGCACACAAATACAAATATGAAACTGAGCATAAATAGGGCCCCATTCAAAGTAACTGGGATCACCTGGCCTCTCCTCAGGGACCCCGTTTGAGTACCGCCTCCCTTTCCTCCATATTGTATGTAAATGTCACAGCCTCCAGCACAGCGCTGATAAACAGGATCTGCTGCGGCCAATGAGCTGAATCCATCCAGCGACCACTGCCTAAGGTTAACCGCTGAAACATTATACACCAGGGTCGCTTTCTCTTTCAATCAATTCCCTATATAGACCTCCACAACCCCCTCTGGGCACGCACACGCACACACACACACACACACACACACACACACACACACACACACAGGTACAAAACCAAACACACTGCACTTCTGTCTGCTGCTGCTGTTTCCCAGTGACTGCCACGGGTCAGAAAGTAGTTTATTACGCCTGTGTGTGTGTGTGTGTGTGTGTGTGTGTGTGTGTGTGTGTGTGTGTGTCTCATTCAATATAGCTTGTCATAATGTAGCAGATAAAGTGCTGATATGGCTGTGGCTGACACTATTATACACCGGCACCAAGGAGACGGATATGGATGGAGAGAAAGAGAAAGCAGCAGTGCGGATGGATGGCCCGGACTGTGTGAGTGTCTGTTTGTGTATACAAGCAATTGGGTATGGTAACTTTAGATGAACCTATAATTTGTCAGCGACTGAGCGAGTGTGAGAGAAAGAGGCGATGTGGATGGAAAGTGGTGGATTTGCTGGCAGCAGTCTCTTACTCAGCAGCAAAAGTCACAAAACATGATGAAAAATACTGCTGTGTGTGTGTGTGTGTGTGTGTGTGTGTGTGTGTATCAACAACCTGCTGTGAACAACATGCTGACAGAGAGACAAGTCTGACACCTAGAGGCTGGTCTTATGTTAACTATAGCACTGAGTAGTAGTAGTATGTATGTAATATGAAAAGTATGCACAAAATAGTCTTCCATGATATTTGATCATATTTTTGCAGCAGTGAACCTTAACGCAGCACATTAAATAAAGTACTGTACTTAAGAAACAACGCAAGGTACTTGTACTTTTACATATAGTGTAATATAGGTGAGTATTTCCATTATTTGTACATTGGCCTCACAGCTTTGACACTTTTATACACTTCCTATCCAGTGAAAACCATGTATCTTAATATGTGGTGATGTATATGTTTGTTCCTTTATGTGTTGAGATATAATAATAATAATAGAGTTCTCACAGGACAGCGAACATCAACCAACAGATACGCTCTAACAGTGCATACAGGAGTTTGAATGAGGACCAGCAGTAACACGCAACATAGACATTAATACTTTTATTCAGAAACATCACATATAATTTAACACTACAGGGAACATTTCACCGCACAACCACTACTTTTACTTTTCATATCTTAAGTGAATTTTACAAATAATGCTTACGTATTAATCCTTGTAGTGGAATATATCCAGTGTGGCGTTCGTACTATTTACTTAAGTTAAGGTATTTAAATTTGTGTTCACACGTCAGGATTATTGAATGTGATATATTTTAATCAGTTAAGATCAAACCGTTTTTTGTGCCACAAGAGGTTTGACTGTCGTACAAACTGAATGATGGAGTGCATTTTATAAATCTGAGTTTACAAAAAGATACAATCTGGGCAGAAATGTGTATTTCAAAACACACTTTATTATCATGCTTTTGGATTTCATCAGCCTGCACAGTGTGTAATAAAAGGCCTCACCCCGCGCACACACACACACGCGACACACAGAGTTGTTTTAGGTTGACGTCGGTGTGTGGACGTTTCACAATCAGGTTTAGTGTGTGGACAAGTTGGCCATCAAAGTTAGAGGTGGAATTGAAATGTATCAAAGTTGTTGTACGGCTTCTTTGTTAGGATGAGTCTTCGTAGAGGAACGTGTTCCCCAAAAGGTATCAAAGCGTCGAGGCAACGTAGGTTTCATATTGCCACCAAAAACAAAACATTCCACACCCGCCATGCTCCAGGGGCCGGAGTCAATGACCCGAATGTAATCTGTTTTCAAAATGCACGTCACGTGTCGGAGAACCTGTGGATGTGTTGTTCTCCAACAACATGGAAACCACCCGCGCAGCTCTGCTTGTGTTTCAAACAACATCTGCTGCGAGCTCTGGAATGGGATTTCAAGAAAACAAAACATCGCGAATTTGCTACCAAATAAATAGCTTCAAATTACAAATGTTTTTAACTAATCTAATTGGGAATTTTATTTGATAAAGATTACACCCTGCCATCATATCAGCGAAGTAGCTCAACCTGAGACTTAAAAAACCCGTTGTTTGTCAATTGTAGGTATCCTTTTAAGTCCTGCTATTATTCTGCTGCTTCGTTAGCATGTTATTAGCATTGTCCCTCTGATGTCCCGTAACAGCTACTGCTCATGTTTTCCGTTACTGTATGTTGCCTTTTTCTTTCTTCCCTTGTAACCAAATCATACCAAGGTTTTCTGGCTTTGAAGTTTAATAAACTTTACAATAAACAGTTTCATTGTGCTACTCGTATGCATAACAATAAAGCAACTTGGCTTACTGTTCTAGACATATGGGAAATATGTCAATCATATCAAACAGTTAACAGAAACGTATTCCTTTGGTGTAGCTGGTCGTGCTTCAGTTCAACTTCAAGGTCGTTGGTGAATATTCGAGTATATATCGTGTAGCATTTCCTCCTATAGGTAAAAAGACCCGAGGGTGGGTTTTAAATCCAAAAACGACCCCCGCTACAAGCTATTCTTGAAGTAGGCGTTGGGTCTGTAAAAAGTTCAGCTCCGAATTTTTTTTTTTTTTTATCAAAAAGGTAAAATATGTAACCAGCCAAATCTTCTTTTGAGCAGCTTTTGCTCCACAAAAACAGAAAACAAGACGTAACAATAAGTCAAGAGTGTTAGATAAAGGCCCACACTTGCATAAATACATTCGTTAAAGTGCTCAAAAAAGACGCAGACAAGGCTTACAGCTTATGAACAGGTAGGAAAAACCACAAAGAAAATCCACGCCGAGTGTTAAGGGAAACACATTAAGGGAGAATGGCCAGCAGCCTAAGTGCATTTGGCACATTAAGGAGCTTTCATAAGGCTGCTCATATAGCAAAGGTCAGTGTTTCAGAGCTCAGCGATACGCCTTCTTTTGAAAGCCGTACCCGTCACCTGGCTTTATAAATGTGTATAAAACATTTTGAATAGAAAGTTCTTGGAGGAAGAAAGAAGGCGTGTTGAAAGAGAGGCGAAGAGAAGGTGGCGGAGTCAGAAAACATTGCAAAAGAAATTGAGTTTTTCCACTCTTTTGTTTGTACCATCTCTCGATGCAGGTAAAAAGAAAATGGTGACTCTTCTTGGTCTCCTCTCTGCTAACGAGGTCGGTGAATTAGAGGCGAGCGGCGACAGCTTTCTGAGTGGGAAGCTTTCCTCCTAGACAAAGACACACGATTGTTTTAAAGTTCCTCGGGAGAAACACAACACTCTTTCTCTCACTGGCAGTTTGTTTCTCACCTAAAGTGTCCTCCAACGAGTTCACCATCACCGTGTCCACCGTTAACGTCTCCTGGTCCGCGCTGAAGTGAAAAACATCGAGCGGTTATTACTCTGCACAAAATCAAGTTCATGGGGACTATTTCTTTGGTAGAAAGTAGTTCCGGTGACAATGTTTCTCAGATTTTTCGGTGGGTTATCAAATCAATCGATTAGACTTGAACTGGCATTTTTCATACACAAACTATAACAATAATAAATACCAAGTAACACACTCCGTGATTTAGTCAAAGAACACAGGACTGAATAAAACAAGAATTACACTTTATAAACCCGTTTTTAAATAGAAAGATTTATTTGTTTTCCTATTATGATTTTTGGGGGTTACCCCTCTCCTGTAGTGTGTTACAGCAGCGTGTCTGCAGGAGTCCTGAAGTCACATGTAAGACCTTTTAAGACCCTTTCCATACATTTTAAGACCTCGTCGCCACTTGGAGTTCTAACCGGTTACCTTGGCGACACACTTTACCTCACATTGACTATACACAGTATTGATTGTCCTTCCTCCTTTTCTTCCAACCATTTGGACGCAGACTTGCATTTCCCCATAACGATGTTGCTTAGCAACCGGCGTAAACGGGCCTTCGCGCTATCAAGCAGTGAGCGTGCGACGTCCTGTTCTGATGACGTCAAACCCAACGGGATGCCATAAATAAACTCCACAGAATCACACTACACACCTACGCCATGATTACACTCAGGCAGACTGTAGAACACAACCTCTTTGGACCATTTATATACTTATTGAAAACAAGCTACAACATTTAACACCTTGGAAAATGCCGTTTAATACTTTTTAATAGCCTTCATTTTCGCTAAATTGATTTATCAACTTGTAATACTTTTTAAGACCCCGCGGACACCCTGGAATCAAAGCAGAAAGATGATCAAAACAAACGTACCCTTTGATTTTCTGCACCGCTCCAAGTCGGAGCAAAGCGGCCAGAGAGTTCTTCTGGAGGTCAGACGACAACACCTCCGTGTATCTTAAACTACCTAAAACACACACACACACACACAATCAGTACATTCTGTCGTAGAGGACTGAAATAAAAGCACATTTAAAAATTATGTGAGAAACGTTTAAAAAAAGTAGAAACCTGCTAAAAGACGTTTGATGATGAACTTCCGCACAGCAGGAATAAACAGTTTTTCTGTCAGAGTCTCAGTGGCTTCTTCACACAGGAACTGGCACACCACCTGAGCACACACACACACACACACACCCACACACACACACACACACACACACACACACACACACACACACACACACACACACACACACACACACACACACACACACACACACACA
>NW_027262188.1:17500-39033 GCF_902827115.2 Pseudochaenichthys georgianus | reverse complement strand
AGGCCTTGTAGAGGGTAACGGTCCCCTCTGCTGGTCTATGGCCTTGTAGAGGGTAACGGTCCCCTCTGCTGGTCTATGGTCTTGTAGAGGGTTAGCGGTCCCCTCTGCTGGTCTATGGGCCTTGTAGAGGGTAACGGTCCCCTCTGTGGGTCTATGGCCTGTAGAGGGTAACGGTCCCCTCTGCTGGTCTATGGCCTTGTAGAGGGTAACGGTCCCCTCTGCTGGTCTATGGCCTTGTAGAGGGGTAACGGTCCCATCTGCTGGTCTATGGCCTGTAGAGGGTAACGGTCCCCTCTGCTGGTTTATGGCCTTGTAGAGGGTAACGGTCCCCTCTGATGGTCTATGGCTGTAGAGGGTAACGGTCCCCTCTGCTGGTCTATGGCCTTGTAGAGCGGTAGCGGGTCCCCTCTGCTGGTCTATGGCCTTGTAGAGGGTAACGGGGTACAGAGTCGCTTAGATACGCGGGGGAGTGCATCTGACGAAGAGATGGTTGTTGTGCTCCCTCTCTCTGTTTCTTATCTATATCTAATAGAACTGCTCGGGTCTTGATAGATTGAGTGGGGAAGTTCACGAGATCTTTCTAGAGGGTTATCAAGAATAACTTATATCCAATGACCTTCCCCCTCTCTGTCTGTGTCTGTGTATTCTCTTGTTCTGATTAACCCAGCCAAATCTTTCTTCTTGTTTTGCATCTATATCTACGCCGGGACCCGGAGTCGAGGCTGATCCTCTTGCTGTAGTCCTGTGTCCTGGATCCTCTATCCTGAGTTCTGGATTAAGTCGTGGACTTCGGGTCGTGGCTGAACCTGTCTCTGCGGTCCTGCCTTGGGTCTCGTCATGCTGCTTCCCTGATGGCTTCCTCAGGATTGTAGCTGACATCCTCGTGGATTCATCTTCTCATTACAGACACATGCATTTCCTAACATTCGGTCTATATGCTGTAAAATGTATTATCTCTTCGATTTACACACGGCATCTATTGCAGTCTGTCCGTCCTGGAGAGGGATCCCTCCTCTGTTGCTCTCCCTGAGGTTTCTCCCATGCTCCCTTAAACTGTGGGTTTTCTCTGGAAGTGTTTCCTTGTACGATGTGAGGGTCTAAGGACAGAGGGTCTAAGGACAGAGGGTGTGAGGACAGAGGGTCAAAGGACAGAGGGTCAAAGGACAGAGGGTCAAAGGACAGAGGGTCTGAGGACAGAGGGTCTAAGGACAGAGGGTGTGAGGACAGAGGGTCAAAGGACAGAGGGTCAAAGGACAGAGGGTCAAAGGACAGAGGGTCTGAGGACAGAGGGTCTAAGGACAGAGGGTCTAAGGAGAGAGGGTCAAAGGACAGAGGGTCTGAGGACAGAGGGTCTAAGGACAGAGGGTCTAAGGACAGAGGGTGTCGTTTTTCTCATACTGATATTCTGAACAATCTGTGTTGTTGTATTTGCTGTAAAGTGTCTCTACTGTAGGCTATTTTTATTACATGTACAGCACTTTGGCTCGACCAAAAATCGTTTATAAATGTGCGATATAAATAAAACTTGATTTGATTTGATTTGATAGCCCAACATTAGCCTCCTGTAGCTTAGCGGTGGTGACGTGAAGTCATGTGACCGTGCTGTAGTTCCTTTATAGCCCAACATTAGCCGCCTTTAGCTTAGCGGTGGTGACGTGAAGTCATGTGACCGTGCTGTAGTTCCTTTATAGCCCAACATTAGCCTCCTTTAGCTTAGCGGTGGTGACGTGAAGTCATGTGACCGTGCTGTAGTTCCTTTATAGCCCAACATTAGCCTCCTTTAGCTTAGCGGTGGTAACGTGAAGTCATGTGACCGTGCTGTAGTTCCTTTATAGCCCAACATTAGCCTCCTTTAGCTTAGCGGTGGTGACGTGAAGTCATGAGACCGTGCTGGAGTTCCTTTATAGTCCAACATTAGCCACCTTTAGCTTAGCGGTGGTGACGTGAAGTCATGTGACCGTGCTGTAGTTCCTCTATAGCCCAACATTAGCCTCCTTTAGCTTAGCAGTGGTGTCGTGAAGTCATGTGACCGTGCTGTAGTTCCTTTATAGCCCAACATTAGCCACCTTTAGCTTAGCAGTGGTGTCGTGAAGTCATGTGACCGTGCTGTAGTTCCTTTATAGCCCAACATTAGCCACCTTTAGCTTAGCGGTGGTGACGTGAAGTCATGTGACCGTGTTGTAGTTCCTTTATAGCCCAACATTAGCCGCCTTTAGCTTAGCGGTGGTGACGTGAAGTCATGTGACCGTGCTGTAGTTCCTTTATAGCCCAACATTAGCCACCTTTAGCTTAGCGGTGGTGACGTGAAGTCATGTGACCGTGCTGTAGTTCCTTTATAGCCCAACATTAGCCACCTTTAGCTTAGCGGTGGTGACGTGAAGTCATGTGACCGTGCTGTAGTTCCTTTATAGCCCAACATTAGCTTTTTACTTCAGAAATCTTAAAGTGATTAATATGTGGAGATTATCCTGCTGAACAAAACGTGTAAATATCATAAACGTTTGTTTGGCACAGAGATTATTTTCTGTAACAATCCAAAATCACATTCCCATCCCATTGAACCAGCGACATGCTGCCTTCAGGGACCAACACATAAATGTCATCACTGCACCACTGGAATCAAAGGTGTCTGAAGGTATAAAATCTATCTGTAAATGTATAATGATGTGTCCCCACCTCCTTCATGATGCGGATGGCCTCGGTGCGGTGCTGAGGGGGGGGGTACAGCAGGATCCGGTGATAGAGCGACTGCAGAACCGGCTTCATGGACTCCACGCAGTTCACCAGACGCACCAGCTCTGCAGCGATGTAACACACAGTCCTCACCACCGGGGCGATCCTGGCGGGGGCGCTAGAGGAGCAGCCGGACCCTCGACCCTGATCCGATACCCCCCCACCGAAGAGATCCACGTCCTGGCCCATTCCTGGAGAAAGGGGAACACACAGCGGCATCACGATGGGCCACTAAAATGGGCTTTAATTCGAAAGACAAAGCAAAGACAAACAAACTAACTATAATTAAATAAGGTTACCGAGGCTCAGTCTGTCCGAGGCGCGGTCCGGCGCCCCCATGTGGCCGTGGTGGGAGGCGATGGTTTTGTCGTTGACAGGATTTCCCATGATCGCCACGAGGGACGGACACAGCTGCTTCCTGGGAAGAGGAACATTGATTAATTCAGGATTATAGGAGAAGAAGTTATTGTGCTTACTAGGGGCGGGGAAATAATCGATATAGCATAGTATCTTTGCGTGGCGATATTGTATCAATACACGGACGCCAAGTATCAATCTTTTATCATATAAACTATTCATATTACAAATCCAAATGAAAGGTTTAGGGTTAATTACATCTGTTGGGAACAATTGCTTTTTCAATCCACTAGAGCAGGGGGGTCAAACTCAATTTCATCTCGGGCCACATCGGCATCATGGTTGCACTCAAAGGGCCGGTTGTAACTTTAAGACGATATAAATATACATATATAAATATTTAATATATATAAAATAATGTATTATATTACATGATTGCCTCTGCATTGGATTATTATCGGAGAGGGTAATAACTTCATAATTAACTACGTCTGAAAGCAGAAGTCTTGGGCAAACAATTGCAGGTCTCTTTCAGTGTGCATGTCACAAAATGATTTAAAAAGAAAGCCACATTCTGAAAAAAACAAGTGACATTTAAAAAAAAAAAGAAGTCTAATTTGAGATGCATTGTGGGACATGTAGTTTATGGGCAATGTGCTTCTGTAAAGCGGCCTGTAACTGATAATCTGAAAACATATGAAACATATGATATTCTTTGCAAGCTCTTGTGGGGCCGCATGAAATGAAGTCGCGGGCCGGATTTGGCCCCCGGGCCTTGAGTTTGACACCCCTGCACTAGAGGGTGCTGAGCTTTTCTTCCACGGGTAAAGTCAGTGGGATGGCAGGAAGTTAGTCAAAACACAGATGTAGATATCGCAATATATCGTATTGCAATACTTGGCATATCGTAGAATTGCAATACTATCGTATCGTGGCTTAAGTATCGCGATAGTATCGTATCGTGGGGAGCCTGGTGACCCCCCCCCTCCCCAGCGCTTAATAGATCACAGACAGATACACAACAAGTGACAAGTAACTGGAATACAGACTCCCGACATGTCTCATTAAGTATCTCTGATGTTTAGTCAGCATCATTGACAGCACTTCATGCATGTACGAGTATAGCTGTCGTACCATACGAGGTCTGTGAACCCTCTGGACAGGTGCATTGTGGGAGGACAGCTGCTGAGCATGGAGAGGATGGACTCCAGGTAGAGGAGCTGCAGCAGCTGGTTATCACTGCAGGGGGAGCGATTCAAAGGAGCACAAAACAAATCAGACGTTATTATTATAAAGAAATGAGAAGATATTAGAAGAATGTCCGCGACACCCATTTAGCTTAAAGTAATACAGCGTGCTGCAACGAGAGAGTTAGGCGTATATGCAGAGGACGGTCGTATGGTTCTTTAGTCAAGTTTCAATCATCAACTTCGACTTAGCGATTGTGTTCTGGATGTATTCCTTCCGTCCAAAGTCGAAAGTGATGTTTTTATGACTTGTGTTGTGAGAACAAAACTAGGTATTGATATTTCAAAAAAGCATAATTGAGAGACTGAAAACTGTCGATCAATTTACCAATTAGTCAACTTATCGTTTCAGAACTAGCTTAATAATAATTCAGCCAGTAAAGTATCTGTTCACGCACAGATTATCTTCCGTGTTGGTTCTTGAAAGAGTCGAGCATTCAAATACGTGTCCTTTTAGGAAACGGACACGCGTTGAGGTCCGCTAACACGACAGAGAATCCTTGATGTTCACTAACAAGGACCGAGCTGAAATATCGCTTCAATATTAAAACAAAAGAAAGGATTGTGCTTTTTAAATGTCTCTATTGTGTGTCTCTTAAAATGATATTTCAATTCCTGAAATGCAGGAAAGGAATCAAGGATACGAAGAGTAAACACTACTACACACATATATGAATACACGGCGGTGTTACCTGTCCACTGACTCCAGCTTCTCACAGAACACTGTCAGCACCGTCACCACGTCCTCACACAGCGACTGGCTGGTGGGGGAGATATCTGCTCACACACACACACACACACACACACACACACACACACACACACACACACACACACACACACACACACACACACACACACACACACACACACACACACACACACACACACACACACACACACACACACACACACACACACACACACACACACACACACACACACACACACACACACACACACACACACACACACACACACACACACACACACACACACACACACACACACACACACACACACACACACACACACACACACACACACACTGTCAGTGATAGCAGACTTGGCCGCTGCATGTATTTCCTTCATGGGGAACATAGAGGTGATTATGGATGAGTTACCTCTCCTGTGCAGAGGGGGCGGAGTCACCTCGTCTCCATCGGCCCCCTGTGGAGAAACACAGCAGGAGGTACAGTTAGGAAGAGGAGGGCTTTCTTTAGGGGTCATTTAGTGGTGTGTGTGTGTGTGTGTGTGTGTGTGTGTGTGTGTGTTACGCTAAGTGTGTTATTGTGTGTACCAGTTTGTGTGTGTGTGTGTGTGTGTGTGTGTGTGTGTGTGTGTGACCTCTTGTCTGTGTCGAAGCTGCAGTGTCAGGTCTCCCAGAATCTGGCTCAGCGTGGCTCGGACCGCCGTGTTGATGCTGCGCTGGAGACAGCTGGACACATATGTCTTGATGCACACCTACACACACACACACACACACACACACACACACACACACACACACACACACACACACACACACACACACACACACACACACACACACACACACACACACACACACACACACACACACACACACACACACACACACACACACACACACACACACACACGAGGTTTAAGGAAGCTTTCCATGGCGTCACAGGTTACCGTGGAGACCAGACAGATGAGTGTGAGGGGGCGGGAGGAGGATGTATTGTCAGTGTTTCAAATATCAGACCTGACAGATAAGAAGGTCACACACACACACACACACACACACACACACACACACACACACACACACACACACACACACACACACACACACACACGCACGCACACGCACGTAGGATATTTCTGATTTCATACAGCTGTACATAGTGTTATAAAACGAGTAAAGAAACAGGGGAATAAGGAAGGCATGTACAGAGAAACATGATAAATAAAAGTGGGAACAGGAGATGACCGTTAGCTAAAGGCCCTTCTCGTAGAACCTCGTGGGGAGAACCAGAGTTTTGGTGCAGAGTTAAAATAGGCAAGATTATCGAGAGGGACTATTTAACGCTGTAGAACGGAGGAGGGTTACAGAGAGCTATGGCTGTGATGTGTTTCAGTGTAATCGTGTAGAAGTCTGTGAGGAAACGACCCGACGGTAAACATTACCCTGGAGATCGTGCAGGTCTAATTCTCTGCATGCAAATCTTCTTCAGTACAGCATGATGTCATTTTGAATAGGACACAGGCTGAGTTGAATACTCGATTCTGATTGGTCCACCTGGGCATTCCACAGGTTGTTATTTCTCGCTAACACACCGTTGCTAAGGAGCACAACAAGGCCGCCTTTCTCCACATGATGCCTTACGTACGTAGCATGGCGATACATCAGCGTGTTATTTCAGGCGACCCGACATTGATATTGACAGGTCGAGTGTTGTCGGTGTTTTTGTCTTATCGTATAACTTTAAACCTTTTACAGTTTTCAGTTCACGGAAGTTAAACTAGTCCACTAACAAAGTCTTGATCTGTATGCACCGTGTCCTCTTCCGTCTCGTTGCACCCGTGTCCTCTTCCGTCTCGTTGCACTCGTGTCAGACCAAATGTATTTTTATACGATGTGAATTAATTCCATCACTGCTGCCTATTATTGCATTAAGAGCTGTTTCTACGGGCCGTTTCTCATGATGGAGCGGTGCTGACAGCCTCTCCAGACACCCTGAGTTACACCCAACACAACGAGGAACACACACACACACACACACACACACACACACACACACACACACACACACACACCACAGATGGCCCTGGTAACGGATCCCCTGATCACGTTGAGCAGGTTTCTATGAGCTGCTAACGGGAAGTGATGCTACAGGAAAACACATTTAGGAAACAGTTTGTGTACGCTTTGGCTTTTGGGCTCATGTTTGGAGTTGGCTGGTCGTGGCGAATCTGACTAAGATGAGGGAGTTTTGAAACATAATGAACAAAGAGACCATCTAAGACAGGGTTGCACTCAAAGGGCCGGTTGTAACTTTAAGACTATATAAAAATACATATAATATTTAACATATATAAAATAATGTATTATATTACATTATTGCTCTGCATTGGATTATTATCGGATAGGGTAATACCTTCATAATTAACTACGTCTGAAAGCAGAAGTCTAGGGCAAATAATTGCAAGTCTTTTCAGTGTCACAAAATGATTTAAAAAGAAAAGCCACATTCTGGAAAAAAAGTCAAAATCAAAAAATAAAAGTGACATTTTGAAAAAAAGAAAAGTCAAATTCTGAAAGAAAAGTCACATTTCAGATGCATTGTGGGACATGTAGTTTATGGGCAACGTGCCTCTGTAAAGTAGCATGTAACCGTATAATAAAATCATATTTTTTGCAAGCTCTTGTGGGGCCACATAAAATGAAGTCGCGGGCCGGATTTGGCCCCCGGGCCTTGAGTTTGACACCCCTGATGTAAGAGCTGCTGCAGGAGAGACGTTTATACAGATGTTCTGATTTAGGCATCGACACGACGGAGCCTGATGCAAACTCTTAGAGGCAAACTGGGGTGAGTGTCGAGATTCTGAAAACCTGGATTATATCTGCAAGTCGGTGCAGAACCTAATTGATCAGAATCCTGTTATCATTAGGTTTCTGAAATGAAGAGCATCAAGTCGCTGTGGACTCAAAGCCACACGTGAAAAGGAAGTATCCTGTTGTCAGATCGCTTATCCGCAGGATTAATATTAACATGTGTTTACTTTCCCTTCTATTGCAGGATAGGGCATGTGTGCTGCACGCATGCGTCGTGTGAATAGTCTGAACACGTTTGGAATGACAATCTGAAAAGTCTGCAAAAAGATATGTGCACGTGTTAGCTCGCGGGAAGTCACCATACTGGGAAGACTCCTAAACGCCCCATAGCTCAGAGGTCACAGCGTTTGGGTGGGAAAGATCTCCCTTCATCTCCACGTCTTTATTTCTTCTTCCAGCTACAACCTCTTCAGGACGGACTGTACGTCTTTCTATACATGCAGGACCACTCATCTCCTCTTTCTGAATAATGGATGAGATCAGGCTTCAGGCGGAGAAGGGACCGAACAGGGCGTCCCCTTTAAAAGGAGTCCATGTTTGTTCTGCTAACAGTTCACCGTCTTTGTGTTTTGAAAAGACAGAAGTGGAACAGCCGAATCAATACTGTGACCGAGTCTGTGGGATCTGCAGCTTTTTGAAACAATAATGAAGCGTCTGTCCTACCTCAGCGATCCGGAGGATGGAGTCTCCGTTGATATCAAAGTTTGGGGAGTAGGTGATACACAGCAGCACCTGCACAGAGGACACACACACACACACACACACACACACACACACACACACACACACACACACACACACACACACACACACACACACACACACACACACACACACACACACACACACACACACACACACACACACACACACACACACACACACACACACACACACACACACACACACACACACACACACACACGTTCCTATTGTTATTTAGAAAAACAGGGAGATGTATTTAACAGATCGTGAAAAAGGGACTTTAATTGATGCAACATGAATATAACATATTTAGGAACTAAGATCAGGATTGTATAGCAATAAGGGTTTAATAATAACAAAATAACACATTTTGTTTACTTTCAGGGTATCAAGGATTTAGAAGAAGACATACTAAACATATAAATAACACACACCTCGTTAATCACGTATTAATAGAAGTTATACCTTCATGACTTCCACCTGCAGGTCTTCATGGAGGGAGGGAGTGACTCTGATGGCCTCCAACATCTGGCTGAGCAGCTGCTTCTCCACGACCTCCACCTCCACACCGCCCCCCCCCACAAACCTGTCCTCACACAGGAGCTTCTGATTGGTCGAAAGACACAGAGAAAAGATTATGATACGATGATAATATGATACTTACACGTTTAGTTCAGCAGGATAATCTCCACATATCAACACCACTTTATGATGTATCAAGTAAAAAGCTAATGTTGGACTATAAAGGAACTACAGCACGGTCACATGACTTCACGTCACCACCGCTAAGCTAAAGGAGGCTAATGTTGGGCTATAAAGGAACTACAGCACGGTCACATGACTTCACGTCACCACCGCTAAGCTAAAGGAGGCTAATGTTGGGCTATAAAGGAACTACAGCACGGTCACATGACTTCACGTTACCACCGCTAAGCTAAAGGTGGCTAATATTGGGCTATAAAGGAACTACAGCACAGTCACATGACTTTACGTCACCACCGCTAAGCTAAAGGAGGCTAATGAGAAATATTTGTCATAGTGTTGCTGTATTTGACAGTACCTGCATCCCAGTGAGTGCTGTTTGTCCCAGTTTGGTGTTTTTGGACTCCAGAGCCATCTGTAGAGGCAGCAGGCAGCGCTCTCTGGAAACAAAAACACACACACAGACAAGTTACAACAATTCAGTCAACATGATTGCTACTAGTACAATAACTATGGTACTGAGAGAGTGTTGTAGTAAAATATAGTGGGTTATTTCTTGGCCCATGCTTCACCCATCCCCAAGTTTCGGGGAAAAGACAGAAAGACAGACTGAATGGAAAATCCAAGCTCATTGACGTAGTTAAACATAATGTGAGGATAATACAGAACCCAGCAACTGTTTGTGACTTGTCTTTTTTCCACTCTTTGTCTCGTTTTGCTTCCCACCATCGCGCTCTATCTTTCTCCCTCTCATTCTTCCCAGCAGGTTACCGATGATCTCCGGCCACTGAGCTTCAATCTCTGAGCTTTACTTCTACAGCTTCTACAACTAAGGTCAACTGACAGTAAATCAACCAGACTTATTTCTGTGGATTGATATGACTGCACATAGTTCATTGATCAGACTGTCATATTTTACTATCCTTAGCAACAGTCTGCTATCCTTAGCAACAGTCTACTATCCTTAGCAACAGTCTACTATCCTTAACAACAGTCTGCTATCCTTAGCAACAGTCTACTATCCTTAGCAACAGTCGACTAACAGTCTACTATCCTTAGCAACAGTTGACTAACAGTCTACTATCATTAGCAACAGTCTACTATCCTTAGTCTACTATCCTTAGCAACAGTCTACTATCCTTAGTATACTATCCTTAGCAACAGTCTACTATCCTTAGCAACAGTCTACTATCCTTAACAACAGTCTACTATCCTTAGTCTACTATCCTCAGCAATAGTCTACTATCTTTAACAACAGTCTACTAACCTTAGCAACAGACTACTATCCTTAGCAACAGTCTACTAACCTTAGCAACAGTCTACTATCCTTAGCAACAGTCTACTATCCTTAACAACAGTCTAATAACCTTAGCAACAGTCTACTATCCTTAACAACAGTCTACTATTCTTAACAACAGTCTACTATCCTTAGTCTACTATCCTCAGCAACAGTCTACTATCCTTAGTCTACTATCCTTAGCAACAGTCTACTATCCTTAACAACAATCTACTAACCTTAGCAACATACTACTATCCTTAGCAACAGTCTACTAACCTTAGCAACAGACTACTATCCATAGCAACAGTCGACTAACAGTCTACTATCCTTAGAAACAGTCTACTATCCTTATCAACGGTCTGCCAGGGAAAAAAGCAGACCTCTAGTATGTCCAAATAGACCAATCAGAATCAAGTATTCAATAAAGTTGTGTCATATTCAGGATGAGAATCTCAAAGTCAACAGCAGAAGAAAAACGACTTAAAGATGCAATGCTTTTGAATTATTTACCATAGAACAAATACAAAAGCATTTATTCCCAAAAGGTTTTGTATTTAATCGTTCAAAGCAGGATTATTCTGTCAATCAGAATAATCCTGCTTTGTTCCCACAGTTTGTGAAAGTGGCTGAGAGACCATTTTGTAATGAGAGTCTTTTGTTGCAGAGAGAGAGGCAGACATAACGGAGCCATTATCATCAATATTTAATTTAATAATCCCGAATAAAACAACATATGTTATTGAATAAATAATTCATAGTGGCTCCTCCATCACCATCCAAGCATCGCTCTCGGTTCACTTTATTAATTTCCTTTTTTTTTTAAACCAGAACACTTGAAGAATGCTTCAATCAGCAGGAGAGCACTCTTTAAAGTAGAGACACTACATACTGATATACACCTGCACATCAGCAGGAGAGGACTCTTTAAAGTAGAGACACTACATACTGATATACACCTGAACATCAGCAGGAGAGGACTCTTTAAAG
The DNA here is from genome assembly GCF_902827115.2 of Pseudochaenichthys georgianus. Classification (NCBI taxonomy): domain Eukaryota; kingdom Metazoa; phylum Chordata; class Actinopteri; order Perciformes; family Channichthyidae; genus Pseudochaenichthys; species Pseudochaenichthys georgianus. The sequence continues at coordinate 27,440 of NW_027262188.1, read as the reverse complement.
TAGAGACACTACATACTGATATACACCTTAACATCAGCAGGAGAGGACTCTTTAAAGTAGAGACACTACATACTGATATACACCTGCACATCAGCAGGAGAGGACTCTTTAAAGTAGAGACACTACATACTGATATACACCTGAACATCAGCAGGAGAGGACTCTTTAAAGTAGAGACACTACATACTGATATGCACCTGAACATCAGCAGGAGAGGACTCTTTAAAGTAGAGACAGTACATACTGATATACACCTGAACATCAGCAGGAGAGGACTCTTTAAAGTAGAGACACTACACACTGATATACACCTGAACATCAGCAGGAGAGGACTCTTTAAAGTAGAGACACTACATACTGATATACACCTGAACATCAGCAGGAGAGGACTCTTTAAAGTAGAGACACGACATACTGATATATACCTGAACATCAGCAGGAGAGGACTCTTTAAAGTAGAGAAACTACATACTGATATACACCTGAACATCAGCAGGAGAGGACTCTTTAAAGTAGAGACACTACATACTGATATACACCTGAACATCAGCAGGAGAGGACTCTTTAAAGTAGATACACTACATACTGATATACACCTGAACATCAGCAGGAGAGGACTCTTTAAAGTAGAGACGCTACATACTGATATACACCTGAGCATCAGCAGGAGAGGACTCTTTAAAGTAGAGACACTACATACTGATATACACCTGAACATCAGCAGGAGAGGACTCTTTAAAGTAGAGACACTACATACTGATATACACCTGAACATCAGCAGGAGAGGACTCTTTAAAGTAGAGACGCTACATACTGATATACACCTGAACATCAGCAGGAGAGGACTCTTTAAAGTAGAGACGCTACATACTGATATACACCTGAGCATCAGCAGGAGAGGACTCTTTAAAGTAGAGACACTACATACTGATATACACCTGAACATCAGCAGGAGAGGACTCTTTAAAGTAGAGACACTACATACTGATATACACCTGAACATCAGCAGGAGAGGACTCTTTAAAGTAGAGACACTACATACTGATATACACCTGAACATCAGCAGGAGAGGACTCTTTAAAGTAGAGACACTACATACTGATATACACCTGAACATCAGCAGGAGAGGACTCTTTAAAGTAGAGACACTACATACTGATATACACCTGAACATCATCAGAATATGTATTCTTTAAGATGTCACTTAAAAAAAGTGTTTAAAACTTCAGAAAAGTCAGTGTAAAGTCTTGTTGACAGATGTTACCGTAAACGGCTCTTTTAGTTTACATGTATTCTCTAGCAGTTACGGTGTTTGGACTGAGCGATGTGTAACACTAATAACTGCTGCTGTCGTAAAGAGACAGAAGCATCACCTGAGCTTAAAGTATTTGCATTATCATCCCAGGAGTGATTCGATCATTCATTCAAATTAACTCAAATCATACAGCGTGTGTAAAACAGACGTTTGCATGAAAGAACAGTTTGCCTCTCAACATTCAGCTCTGTGTTCCCCGCAGAGAAGCTGGAAGCTGCACCACTTAAATCAAGCGTTTCATGGTCGAACAAACCGTCTTCCACACATGATCAACAGCTCTTCATATGTATGTTCTGTTAGGCTATGACATGTCTTGATGTCCACACTTTGCATTGAAGTGAAAAGAAGCAGAATTTGTGGCGTCTAACTTACCGAAGTTGTGACGGCGAAATCTTGGATGATCCATTCTGACACTCCAGGGTTTCTGCGGTGTTAAAAAGCACAAAGAAAAGGAAACGCTGTGATTAAAAACGTGCGACAGATTCAAACTCGAACACTTCTAATTAAAGCAAAAGAAAACAGCTAAATATTCCGTTTGTTGAAATACGTAAAGAAATCTGGTTTCTCACACAAAAGCAAAAGTCAACAGTACGGGAGAGGATTAGGGGGGAAAAGGTCAGAACATTACATTACTGTCACTCAGGGGCGGTTCTAGGGGGGCCAGTGCCCCCCTAACACTGACCTCTGACCCCTCTGTGGCCCCCCTAAAAATGAAAAGTGAAAAAAGTGAAAACAATTAAAAATGTATGATTTATTACACGATTTATTGAATGACGGAATAGGCGGAACTAACGTTATTCGTCATTCTAGTCAGACCCATTAGAGCGGTGCACTCAGGACCCATTAGAGCGGTGCACTCACTTTCACTGTCATCTCGGATCCTCAGAGGCTGTTGCATCCAAGAAAGACTGATTGAAACCTACGTTTCGAGAGACGACCACGATAATTGAAGGTGAGTTAAACTATTGTATCCGTGTAATTGTAGATGTAAAGTAGAGATGTAACTGTTCATTGCCTTTATTTTTATATACATATGGTGTGAGTGCAAACATTTAACTTAACTTAAGCTGAAGCTAACAGTAATAACTATAAGATCTATCTGAAATAAATAAGTGTACTGAAACAAATACCAATAACTGGATTGCATTGTTTTCTTATGCGCAATTACTTCATACTGTCTAGTTCTCTTTTTCGTCCTGCATTTATTGTGCCCCCCTCAGAAAATAACTGGCCCCCCAGTGGCCCCCCCAGTCAAATTGGTCTAGAACCGCCACTGCTGTCACTTGTTAACGCTTGTATCCAAAGCGACTTACGTACTCAATACTGTGTTCAATCCCCACAGGAGCAATTTGGGGTGAAGCGTCTCAAGGACACAACGACATGCTGACTGCAGTGGGGTTTGAACCTGAGACCCCCTGATCCGAACACCAACGCTCAATCCACTGCGCCACACGCGTCCCCGTGCAAAGTATTGTACTCGGAATACGGACTTTTTTCCTGATTTTCTTCCAGTTCTGACTTTCTCAGATTTTTCTTTTAGAAATGACTTTTTTCTTAAAATGTATTATTTTTCCCGTTGAATTCTGGATTTTTTCCTTAAAATTCATAAATGTTACGTTAAAATGTAGATTTCCTTTCTTCAAATTCACATTTCAAATGTGTTATAGGCCTACGGCTGTTGTCTTAAAATAGTATTTTTCTTTCTTTGAATTCTGGATTTCTTTCTCAAAATCCATAAATGTTTTCTTCATATTTCTATTTTCTCTCAGAATTCGGACTTCCACCTCAAAACTGATAAAGAAAACTCACATGACCCTAATCCTCTTTCATACAACGGCATCTTTTGACCATTAAAGCATGGAGGCATGTCGCAGTAGAGCCGCTAAATACTGATATGAACCTGAAAGCCTTTTGAAAGCCATATCAGAAGCAGGACTAGAAGCCATGACACTATCACATGTTCACGACTGTATAACCTGCTGGTCCCAAGCAACTAAGACCGCTATGAGGCCACTTGAGGTTCTTTACAAACAAGCCTTCAAAGTTATCGATAGAAAGTCATTAAAACGCCATCATTGCAATATACTGTCCAAATACAAACGGTTCAGTTTTGATAGTCTTGTTCTACTTTCCCGAGTTCGATTGGTGTTCAGAATCATTCACAATTCTACAACTCCACCGCTGAGGGGCTTTTTTCAGCTTCGCCGTGAGCAGAGTTGCAGAAACTCCAGATCTGACCTCCCTCTGAGGCGCACTGCCTTTGGACCGTCAGCATTTTCGTCTACGGCCATCAAGCACTGGGACACTCTTCCAGATCAACTTAAAACCTGAACTGACTTTAACTCGTTTTCTTATGGTGCAAAAAAAATGATATTAAGCAACAAGTCATGCCGACATTAATTACACTGTAATCTGAGTTTTATTTATTTGAACTGTATCGTCATACTATATCGTAGATATTTTAAGTGTATTTGAAGTGTACTAGTATTATGTTCGTAACCTGAATTTAAATTTGTAATTATTTGAGTGACCGAAGTGTACTATGTATTAATGTATTGAGCTTAAATCAGGTTTTAAAATGGTTTGACTGATCGATAATGCCATGTTATTATATGTTTATTGATTGTTATGAACCTGTCTGAGGACCACAGGTGGAATGAGCTATTAGCTATAATCCGGCATCTCTTCTCTTGGCTAAGATTAATGTTTTTGTATGCATGGTGCTTCGATAGATAAATACAAAGCGAGCAGGACAGGTCCTCAGACGTCCTTGTCAAAGTGACCCTTTGCTGCACCACAAGAGAACAGTATTTGGTGCTGGAATAACGTCTCACAATGCGTTTCAGGGACATTTTGTTTCGACCTGGCGAATACTTCCACCTTCTAAAGAACAAATACTGCCGTCTTCCCTCGTTGGAATACGAGCCGTGCTGACACAACATGTATCCTGTTACTCTGCACAGGCTGACATGATGCATACGTGCTTCAAGGTGGAGTGTACACTGGCCTTGCCTTGCAGTGTGTGTGTATCGGGGGGTGTGTGTGTGTGTGTATTGGGGGATGTGTGTGTGTGTTTAAGGTGGGACGTTCGGCCTCCTTCACATCCAGAGAACTGTAACTCTTGTAATTTCATTGGCTGATGAAATCCATTTGAGTCGATCCTTTGTTTTAAGATGTCACAATCAACACTCCAATGTACACACACACACACACACACACACACACACACACACACACACACACACACACACACACACACACACACACACACACACACACACACACACACACACACACACACACACACACACACACACACACACACCTTGCATTTGCATGTGTGTGTAGGCAGGCTAATGCCCTTTGTTCATGCCCAATGAGGTTGCCTTGCAGTGTGCGTGTGCGTATGTGTGTGCGTGTGTGTGTGTGTGTGTGTGTGTGTGTGTGTGTGTGTGTGTGTCAGGTTTAGTGTTGCACGGTGTACCGATACTTGAAAGGTACCGCGGTACCCTGCCGTTAAAAACGGTACGATTCCTCCGTTTCATTAGTGTCGGTACTTTAAGAATGACGGGGAAAAGTACTCCGGTGAAAAAGCTGCGCCTCGGCTTGTTGACAAAAAAGACGCCTGAAGTCTGTGAACAGACTTCAGGTGTTCAGAGCAGAGCTCCCTGTCGGAGCGGCAGAGCGTGATGTGCACTGAAAAGTCTTTCTGTCGCAATATTATCGTTGAGCAAACTTAACTAGCAAACTAGCATCACTATCTCTGCTAACGTTAGCTTTAGCCTTCGTTTTCTATTAGTTTTTTTCATAGGCTATAAACAGAGGTGGTATAAGTATATTTCTTGTACTTGAGTAAAAGTAGAAGTACACAGGTCTTGTACTTGAGTTAAAGTAGAAGTACCAGAATGTAGGAACAATCCTGCAATCAAAATGATCCTCAAATAAAAGTACAAAAGTATTATCATCAAAATATAGTTAAAGTAGCGACAGTAAAAGTATAAGTACTCAGGACTTGTACTAGAAGCACCAGAGTGTAGGAATACTCTGTCACAGTGAAAGTCCTGTATTCAAAATGTTCCTCAAGTGAAAGTAGAAAAGTATTATCATCTAAATATAGTGAAAGACAGTAAAAGTAGTCGTTGTGCAGATTGGTCCATTTCAGAATAATATATATATATGTTTTATAATGATTGATCATGAAAGTGTTCTCAAAGCTGGTGAAGGTGCAGCTAGTCTGAAGTACTTTGTAGACTGCAGGGTAGCTGGTGGAGGTGCAGCTAGTCTGAAGTACTTTGTAGACTGCAGGGTAGCTGGTGAAGGTGCAGCTAGTCTGAAGTACTTTGTAGACTGCAGGGTAGCTGGTGGAGGTGCAGCTAGTCTGAAGTACTTTGTAGACTGCAGGGTAGCTGGTGAAGGTGCAGCTAGTCTGAAGTACTTTGTAGACTGCAGGGTAGCTGGTGAAGGTGCAGCTAGTCTGAAGTACTTTGTAGACTGTAGGGTAGCTGGTGAAGGTGCAGCTAGTCTGAAGTACTTTGTAGACTGCAGGGAAGCTGGTGAAGGTGCAGCTAGTCTGAAGTACTTTGTAGACTGCAGGGTAGCTGGTGGAGGTGCAGCTAGTCTGAAGTACTTTGTAGACTGCAGGGTAGCTGGTGAAGGAGCAGCTAGTCTGAAGTACTTTGTAGACTGCAGGGTAGCTGGTGGAGGTGCAGCTAGTCTGAAGTACTTTGTAGACTGCAGGGTAGCTGGTGGAGGTGCAGCTAGTCTGAAGTACGTTGTAGACTGCAGGGTAGCTGGTGGAGGTGCAGCTAGTCTGAAGTACTTTGTAGACTGCAGGGTAGCTGGTGGAGGTGCAGCTAGTCTGAAGTACTTTGTAGACTGCAGGGTAGCTGGTGGAGGTGCAGCTAGTCTGAAGTACTTTGTAGACTGCAGGGTAGCTGGTGAAGGTGCAGCTAGTCTGAAGTACTTTGTAGACTGCAGGGTAGCTGGTGAAGGTGCAGCTAGTCTGAAGTACTTTGTAGACTGCAGGGTAGCTGTTGAAGGTGCAGCTAGTCTGAAGTACTTTGTAGACTGCAGGGTAGCTGGTGAAGGTGCAGCTAGTCTGAAGTACTTTGTAGACTGCAGGGTAGCTGGTGGAGGTGCAGCTAGTCTGAAGTACTTTGTAGACTGCAGGGTAGCTGGTGAAGGTGCAGCTAGTCTGAAGTACTTTGTAGACTGCAGGGTAGCTGGTGGAGGTGCAGCTAGTCTGAAGTACTTTGTAGACTGCAGGGTAGCTGGTGGAGGTGCAGCTAGTCTGAAGTACTTTGTAGACTGCAGGGTAGCTGGTGGATTTACTCCAGGTGGAACTAAAGTCTGATTCAACACTTGGTTAGATTTCACATCATTCATCCACATCTGTGAAGTAACTAAAGGGATTAAATACATGTAGTGGAGTAGAAGTACAACGGAGCAAAAGAAACATTGAAATACTTAAATAATGTACAAGTATCTCAAAATTGTACCCACGTATAGTACTTGTTGAGTTTATGAACTTAGTTACTTTACACCAGATGCTATAAAGATAGAAAGACTAAGCCTTGCACAGAGGCATGAAAATACATTTTAAAAATGGTCAACAGTGCTGCCAAAATGATAAACTGACTGCTACACAATTAAAATAAATGCTTTTATATATATTTCTATTAGATGTGACTCTTTGGCGTTTCTGTTCTTAGTACCTGCTGCTTTAGTTGTTCTGTACGGAGCCCTGGAGGGTTCATAGAGAAAAAATAAATAAAACGTGGCCACGCTTTAGTAACTCGTGCGCACGCTTTAGTAACTCGTGAGTTACTAAAGCGTGCGCACGAGTTACTAAAGCGTGGGCTCGTTTTGTGTGTGTGTGTGGGCATTTGTTTATGATAGTATCGTTCGTTCCGGTGCACTCCGGCAGGACTATAGCACATCGAGATTAAGATTAAACGAATTTCTTTCACTTGGGAATACACATATAACTATGGAGAACCAGATTTGTGTAAATTACTGTTCGTGGTAATTTGAAAACAAATGCCGGGGGTGTCGGACACACACAAAGACACCGAACACGCACACACAGAGCGGAGCACACACACACACACACACACACACACACACACACACACACACACACACACACACACACACACACACACACACACACACACACACACACACACACACACACACACACACACACACACACACACACACACACACACACACACACACACCATGCGCCCGGTGACAGGACATATCCTTCATAAAACGAGGGGAATACTCTGGTAGTTCGATGTGTGTAGAGGTGTGTGTGGTTAAACGTAGCAGCCTCGATCTCTATCCAGCGGTTCTAATGAAGGGAAACGCAGTGAAGTAAACAGTAAAAGGCACCGCTCTTTGCAGCTGGTGCTGCTCTTCTCAGATTCTGCTGAGGTACACGTTACTGCCTCCAGTGCCCTGTACGACGAAGCCAGTTCAACATGTTTGATTTACCCGGCTTAATTAACCCTAACAAACGCGATGTCGCTAAGCGGTCCTACGAAGCTGGTTATTAACTCAGCAAATCAACCAGGGTTTCTCTGTCCGGCTGAGAGCGCGTTCACGTGAAAGGGACGGGGTTACCAACATTTGACCAATCACAAACATGGAGACGCGTGCTGACAGCGCAGCGTCATACTTCATGAATGAATAGTGTAAATAGCACATCCTGCTTCGTAGTACAGGCCACTGGTGCCACAGAGATTTCATAAAGTGAAGGATGTTTTCTATAAAACAGCTGTGGGCAGCAGCAGATTCTGTGAGTCACGGACAGGAATCCCTCAATTTAAATAAAACGAGGCCACGCTTTAGTAACTCGTGCCCACGCTTTATTAAATCGTGCGAACGAGAAAGCAAAACGTGGCCACGTTTTATTTATTTTTCTCTCAATGAACCCTCCAGGGCTCCGTAGTTCTGACTGCTAACATCCTGTTATTCCTCATCTTAAAGCCGATATTCCGTGGGGTCGGGGGGCTCGGGTCCTTGTCACCTTTTTCATACCTGATGAGTTTGCATCCCTGATTATATTTAAGACTGTTTCCCTTTTTTTAAGAAAAGTATCGAAAAAGAATCGGAATCGCAATTCTTGACTTGGTATCGAAACCAACATGTTGGTAGTCGGGTTGGACATCAGCACGTTGTGAGACGTTCTCTCCCTGCTGCCTCAGAGCTCCGCCTGCCAGCTGAACGTCCGGCTGCCCCGTCACGCTGCGCTCTCACAACCTCCCACAGACGTCAGCGGGACAGACTTGTTTTCCACTTGTGTAAACGGTGTGTTATTAATGTTCCTCGTCGATGCCATGTCGTGTGCCGTGAAGCCGCTTCAGAGGCCGAGGGAGAACAGAGCAGCACACGAGACTTTAACGCATTTCTCAATATGAAAACTGCCTCTCTGAGAATGGCAGATCGTTGATGTTTGAACATCCCTTCTACACATGGAGGCTGAGAGAGGATTCATAACTTACTTTATTACATTCCTGCTTTATTTCTATTATCTCTATTCTTAGATTCACGTGTTATTGAGTCCTGTGTTAGTGGTGTTCATCCCAAAGGTCCTCTGTTTATTACCTGGGAATGGGGGGGGGGGGGTGGTTTCATTGTTTTTGTTTTTGATTTGACTTCCGAGTCAGCATGAATGCAGAGTCAGAGTCAGTACCGACGATTGATGCTTCTGTTCCTCCCTATGTTGCTACCGTAACACTGGGGGAAAGACACCGACCGAGCGCCTCGTGTCCTCCAGAGAGCTTCAGCTATAGAAATATATTAAAGTAGAGTTCAAGAGAGTAACGTTATCGATTACTTACAACTCCATTCACAGACAAGTGAACATCTGCTTTTCACTTTGTTTACCAAGGAACACAAAGTCATTATCTGATGTCCAGCTTCTTGAAAGTGGATATGTTCTGTTCTGGTTTCCTTAATGTCTCCATGACAGTACACTCAACATAAGGACTTCCTGTTGACCTTTGTGAGCGTGACACAGCTGTTATCACACACACAGTCCTCATCAGAGATGTGCTGCTCAGCGGTGTGTCGTCATCTTACCGAGCTGCACTTCATATTTAACTTTCTATCGTCATGCCTTTCCCCCTCAGACGATGCCTTTGAATCCTACTCACGCTCACACATAGCTGTTAATGTTGTCCATTAAAACATGTCCTAAATAAAAAGGGACATTCAAGCAAACTGGCAAATTCAAATCAAGTTAAAAGCGACATTTAACCAGGAAATTAGGAAATGCATGAGAATTTTAGATACAAGAGAAATGCATTGAGGTTGTCTAGGCAACACTACAGGTAAAGGAAGTCTATTCGGTCTCAATTATTGTCTCTAAGCTGGTGGTGCATTCATGAGCCATCTTCCACGCAGGAACATAGACCGTGTGGACCGTCATGATGCACAATCAGATCAGACACTCCGATAAGATAAGAAGTGCTTTATTGATGCCAATCTGGGAAAGGTTTGTGTTGCAGCAGCAAACAAAGCAAAGACGAGGCACATTGGAGAAATGCAAAGACTAGAAATAAACAATACAAAATAGAAAATATACATGTTTAAATACAAATGTACAATAACACA
>NW_027262188.1:0-15000 GCF_902827115.2 Pseudochaenichthys georgianus | reverse complement strand
CACTTTTAATTTAGTGCTGGATGATGAAGAAGAAGAGGACGAAGAACATGATGAAGAAGAAGAAGAAGCACCTCTTTATCTGTAAGAAAACAACCTTAACATGAAATGATGTGTCCAGAGAAAAGTCATGAGCCACCCTGTGTCTTCGTGTGAAGTGGAAGGATACAGGTTCCATGGAAGTATGAAGCATGTCCGCGTGCCCGAGATGGATTATTTATAGGAGAGCAAAAATCTCCTCCCTTCACAATCTATTGTCCATTCACAGTGTGTGTGATCTCTCCCAGTGTCCTGCGCCCTCTGCTGTGTGTGTGTGTGTGTGTGTGTGTGTGTGTGTGTGTGTGTGTGTGGTGTGTCTGTGTGTGTGTGTGGTGTGTCTGTGTGTGTGTGTGTGTGATCTCTCCCAGTGTCCTGCGCCCTCTGCTGTGTGTGTGTGTGTGTGTGTGTGTGTGTGTGTGGTGTGTCTGTGTGTGTGTGTGTGATCTCTCCCAGTGTCCTGCGCCCTCTGCTGTGTGTGTGTGTGCGCGCGTGCGTGTGTGTGTGTGCATGTATGTACGTGTGTGTGTCTGCGTCTGTGTGTGTGTGTGCGTGTGTGTGTCGGTGTGTCTGTGTCTTTGTCTGTGTGCGTCTGTCTGTCTGTGTGCGTGTGTATGTGTGTGTGTGATCTCTCCCAGTGTCTGTGTGTGTGTGTGTGTGTGTGTGTGTGTGTGTCTCTGTGTCTTTGTCTGTGTGTGTGTGTGTGTGTGTGTGTGTGTGCGTGCGTGTGTGTGTGCATGTATGTGCGTGTATATGTATGTGTGTGTATGTGTGTGCGTGTGTCTGCGTCTTTGTTTGTGTGTCTGTGTGTGTGCGTGTGTGTGTGTCTTTGTCTGTGTGTCTTTGTCTGTGTGTGCGTGTGCGGAGGGAGCGATGCTATATAACACAGGCGACACCAACATGCATCTGAAATCCATGCTGCGTAATTACGCCCGGTCATCCATGTGCCCTTGCCAAGACATGTCCCTACAATGCACTCTGATAAGGCACATGTTGTTTATGCGGATCGTGTATTCTGCCGCCGAGGGCCACCCAACATGCACTCTGACGTCACGCGTCAACTTGTGTATAAATGCGCGGCACTGCGGTCTATACATGTGTCTTTCCACACATCAGGTCTGCGCGCCGCGCGTCAGGACGCGTGTTGCTGTGAATAGAAGACTGGCGGTTTTCTGAGGGAAGAGGGTCGCGAGGAGGGGGGACAGGAGTTACTCATTCCTCACTCTAACTGTGGCATCCCCGCGCGCGCACATGTCACCATCAAACCAGTCTCCAAATGCATGGATGAGAAGGACACACAGACAGCAGCATGGGGCTTGTGGGGGCGAGTAACGGCAGCTTCGCGAGTGGCAACATGAGGTCGTCCTTCATGATAGAAGACCGGACAGGAGGAGCCGGAGGTCCCGGAGGAAACGCGGTGATCTCGGAGGGTCTGGGGCCGCGGCTGCTGAAGATTGCGCAAGGCGCGGCAGAAGCGGCAGCGGCAGCGGCGGCGGCAGCGGCAGCAACGACGTCTCCATCCACCTCCAGCCAGCCGCTGGTGATGGAGATGAACAGCACGCGCTGCGGGGAGCAGATGCCGGGCTCCGGGCCGTTCGAGAAGGTGCTGATCGGCGCGGTGCTCACCATGCTGACGCTGAGCACCATCTGCGGGAACATGCTGGTGGTGATCTCCGTCTGTTTCGTGAAAAAGCTCCGGCAGCCCTCCAACTATCTGATCGTGTCCCTGGCTGTGGCAGACCTGTCCGTGGCGCTGGCCGTCATGCCGTTCGTCAGCATCACGGATCTGATCGGGGGTCAGTGGATCTTCGGACAGTTCTTCTGTAACGTGTTCATCGCCATGGATGTGATGTGCTGCACCGCGTCCATCATGAGTCTGTGCGTAATCAGCATCGACAGGTGAGATGGAGCTTTCTTAACCTTTCATTCATAAAACCACAACATCTTGTTTAGTTATTTAGACTGTGGAATACACCAGGGCAGATACACAACTTTATGTATCCAGCTTTTACGCACGGAACGAGACTCTCCACGTGCAGAACTCGATCAGAAATAGACACATTGTGGACACATCCTGTCCCTTTACGCGCCACATTCTAGCTCATATAGCCACCACCCAGTCTAATGAGACTTTTAGAAGCCGTGGGGTTTGTGTGGAGGCTCAGGAGTTTTCCTCAAAGGCACTTTTTTTAAATATGGAGACTTCTGTTCATCGCCATGGATGCGATGTGCTGCCTGTGCGTAATCAGCATCGCCAGGTCGAGTTATCATAGCCTTTCACAGAGATGGTTTCACTCTGAGCCAGAGAACACACACCGGCAGATAAAACACGTCATATATTTTTCATTCATGATTTATTTAACTTTTACGCATGGAATAAAACTGATTGGTCAGAAATAGACACGTGTTGGCCACAGGCATCCCGTCCCTTTTACGCGCCACAGTCTTGCAAATATCACCCAGGCTAATAAGATATTTAGAAACAAGACGCTGTAACGTGCGGTTTGTGTGGAGGAGGCACCCTGTGGCTTTTCTCAAGGGCACTTTTTAAAATGTCGCCACGTGTCCATCACGGAGTTATTATAACCTTTAACAGAGAAGAAGCATTCTTTTCCGAAAGAGATGCACAACACTGACACGTCTTATCATCGCGAGGCAAGCCAGAGAACACACAGGGGCAGATAAAACACTTCATATATTTTTCATTAATGATTTATCTAACTTGTAGGCGTGGCACGAGACTCCCCACGTGCTGATTGGTCAGAAATAGACACATGTTGGCCACATCTATATTCTTCCAAACTTGCCTTTACCCAGTTTAATAAACCATGTTGTCGAGACGCTGTCACGTTGGGTTTGTGAGGAGGATCTCTTTGGCACTGTGAAAGGTTTAGGGGCAGACAAAGGGGGCTGCAGAGGATCAGACCTTTCTGATGGGTTCTCTGTCCGTGATTCCTTTATGAAAGAGTACGAAACAGAAAGTGAAAACCATGAAGCAGATTCAGAAAGTCGAAGTATCGATTCTCTCTTACAGTATTGCCCCACAGACCAGCTGACAGAGAAGAGAGAACATCTGATCCTTTACAACACACACTATGTATCTGTCCTAACACTGTAACCCTGCTCAGGTCATCCACCATCTTTAGAAATGTATCTGGAAGAAAATTCACTTTTTTAGTATCCTGATTTCCCGTTATGATCCGTGACGCTCCAGACCGGCTCTTTATTTAAAGGGGACCTATCATGCACTTTCTGATGTCTTCTCTCCATCACCATGTGTCCCCGGTGTGTCCCCGGTGTGTCCCCGGTGTGTCCCCGGTGTGTCCCGGTGTGTCGGGGAACTCACGTAGCGTCAGGAAATAAAACCCTCTCTCTTTTCCTCCGTACCCAAATCTCTAAAAACGGGGAACAACGGAGCTGATCCAGATTTGCGTCCGATATGACGTAACATCTGAAATGTGGACCCACGGGCCAATCAGAAACGTTGCTATCAGAAACAATGCCCGACTGTTTTGGACGTAATATGGTCGGTGTTTACATTAGCATGGCTAACAGTCAGAGCTAACCTGTGCTGGAGAGCATGTGTGTGAAGAAGCAGGAAGTAGAAAGGAACTCACCTTGTGGTGTAACCGGCAAGAGAGAAAGCCTTTGAGCTCCAGACTGTTTCAGATCCTTGATAATCCATGATATGGCATTTCATCACGGCAGCATTTAGTTTAGACGGTAGCTGCCGGGTCCCGCATGAGCTCAGACCCTCCTCTTTAAAGCTTTATACCCAAATCAGCACTTTAGAAACAGGAAGTGGAACAGGAAGTGAAACAGGAAGTGAAACAGGAAGTGAAACAGGAAGTGAAACAGGAAGTGAAACAGAGGGACATGAGGCGTGGCTAGAATGATCTGTTTGGTGAAAATAGCACGATAGGTGACACTGACAGGTTTCCTGGTCACATGATCGTTCTCAGCATCTCTGGACTTCCTGTTTCCAGCCGGTCTGCATACGGTCACCACAGATTGGTGTTGACTCAAAGGCACCTTGTTGAATCAGAATAACTTTATTAGTATAGACGTTAACAGTGTTACAGTAGCGGAGGCAAAGCAGGTCAAAAAGCCAAGCAATAATAAAGAGGAAGTTAAGGCGAACAGAGAATAGGGTCATTTATTTAACTTAGAGATATCCGCTAGACATTTCTCCAGTTAATGACTTACATTGAGACCATTGTTTTTTGTATTACACGTTTTCTGAAATAGCATGTTTGAATATGCAAATTTGTTTTATACATTTCAGGAACACAAACCTGAACATTGGATAAAGTCAGATTTCATTTTGTAGTCATATTAGAGTCTAACGCTTTAATGTACATATATACATACAATACATCAGAAAATACTGTCAGCAGCCGTAACATATCAACTTTCAATGTTTTTAGGTTCATCTGTATTTCTAATGCTGCCTATCCTGAGAGCCTTTAACCGTTCCGTATCATTGCACTTTTACCGGCAACCAGTATTTTATCGCTTTTATTAGTCGTCTTTTTTGTGTTTGTTTGTTTTTAATTATTATGTGTTGAATGCCGACATGAAGCACTTTGAGTTGCCTCTGTGTCTCAACATGTGCTTTAACCTTGAACCTTTAAATATAGAGAAGTGTTGGGAAAGTCCTGAGTGTCCTCTTCCAATATGAGAGTAGCATGCTAACAAGGGTATCAACTGCAGCTGTGAACATGACAGGATGTGTGATGACCTGGAAGAGCATCAGGACTGCTTGAGGCAGATGATAGCTATGTGATGAACATGATGACTCAGCCTCTATGGAGAGAGACATCAAGCATGCTCATTTCTGACGTGGAGCTAATCTGAAGTAAGCATTGAATACTGCTTTCTGTTCCTCCATCTTGTGACTGTGTGACTCCCTCTCTTGATATCAGTCAGGATTTTGAGAAAAAGTAAAAATTTTGAGAAAAAGTAAAAATTTTGAGAAAAAGTAAAAATTTTGAGAAAAAGTAAAAATTTTGAGAAAAAGTCATATTTTTGAGGAAAAAGTCAAATTTTTGAGAAAAAGTCATATTTTTCAGGAAAAAGTCAGACTTGTTGGATTTTGAGGGAAAAAAGTCACATTTTTGAGAAAAGTCAGAATTTTGAAATGTTGAGAAAAAGTCAATTTTTTTTGTAAAAGTCAGATTTTTGAGAAAAAAGTCTGATTTTTGGAGAAAAAGTCAACATTTTTAGAAAAAGTCAGATTTTTCCGATTTAGAGAAAAACTCAGTATTTTGTTCATGACAGGATGTATGATAACAAGAACCGGTATTCCTCCATCTTGTGACTGTAACTCCCTCTCTTGGATATCAGCATGTGAAGGACACTGCTCAGGAACTAGCTGATGCTCTGTATGTGATGACTGCTTCCCTTCTGGAGAGGACCACAGACACATGGATCAGAGGCTGAAGCTCGAGCCGGGGACCAGGGAGAGTTCTAACAGAAAGCGAAGCACACACCAACACCTTTCTCTCTCTCCTCAGGTATCTGGGCATCACCAAACCTCTCACGTATCCAGTGCGTCAGACCGGCTGCTGCATGGCTAAGATGGTTCTGTCGGTGTGGCTGCTCTCCGCCTCCATCACCCTCCCTCCTCTCTTCGGCTGGGCGCAGAACGTAAACGACGGACGGGTCTGTCTCATCAGTCAGGACTTCGGATACACCGTGTACTCCACGGCGGTGGCGTTCTACATCCCAATGTCCGTCATGTTGATCATGTACAACCGGATCTACAGAGCGGCCAAACTCAGCGCCGCCAAACACACCATCACCTGTTTCCCCAGGCAGAGGTGAGAGGGGTGGAGACCAAATACTTTAGACAGGATAAGATATCTATATTCACAGAGGTAGGAAGTAGTGGAGTACAAATACTTTGTTCCTGTACTTAAGTACATGTTTCTGGTATCAGTACTTTACTCCACTACTTATTTTTCTGACGACTTTTAACTTTGACTTCTTACATGTTGAACACAAATACCTGTACTTTCTACTTCTTACATGTTGAACTCAAATACCTGTACTTTCTACTTCTTACATGTTGAACTCAAATACCTGTACTTTCTACTTCTTACATGTTGAACTCAAATACCTGTACTTTCTACTTCTTCACATGTTGAACTCAAATACCTGTACTTTCTACTTCTCACATGTTGAACACAAATACCTGTACTTTCTACTTCTTACATGTTGAACTCAAATACCTGTACTTTCTACTTCTCACATGTTGAACACAAATACCTGTACTTTCTACTTCTTACATGTTGAACTCAAATACCTGTACTTATCTACTTCTCACATGTTGAACACAAATACCTGTACTTTCTACTTCTTACATGTTGAACTCAAATACCTGTACTTTCTACTTCTCACATGTTGAACTCAAATACCTGTACTTTCTACTTCTCACATGTTGAACACAAATACCTGTACTTTCTACTTCTTACATGTTGAACCCAAATACCTGTACTTTCTACTTCTCACATGTTGAACCCAAATACCTGTACTTTCTACTTCTCACATGTTGAACACAAATACCTGTACTTTCTACTTCTCACATGTTGAACACAAATACCTGTACTTTCTACTTCTTACATGTTGAACTCAAATACCTGTACTTTCTACTTCTTACATGTTGAACTCAAATACCTGTACTTTCTACTTCTTACATGTTGAACACAAATACCTGTACTTTCTACTTCTCACATGTTGAACTCAAATACCTGTACTTTCTACTTCTTACATGTTGAACCCAAATACCTTTACTTTCTACTTCTTACATGTTGAACTCAAATACCTGTACTTTCTACTTCTCACATGTTGAACTCAAATACCTGTACTTTCTACTTCTTACATGTTGAACTCAAATACCTGTACTTTCTACTTCTTACATGTTGAACTCAAATACCTGTACTTTCTACTTCTCACATGTTGAACTCAAATACCTGTACTTTCTACTTCTTACATGTTGAACTCAAATACCTGTACTTTCTACTTCTTACATGTTGAACTCAAATACCTGTACTTTCTACTTCTCACATGTTGAACTCAAATACCTGTACTTTCTACTTCTTCACATGTTGAACACAAATACCTGTACTTTCTACTTCTTACATGTTGAACCCAAATACCTTTACTTTCTACTTCTACATGTTGAACACAAATACCTGTACTTTCTACTTCTTACATGTTGAACTCAAATACCTGTACTTTCTACTTCTTACATGTTGAACACAAATACCTGTACTTTCTACTTCTCACATGTTGAACACAAATACCTGTACTTTCTACTTCTTACATGTTGAACCCAAATACCTGTACTTTCTACTTCTTACATGTTGAACTCAAATACCTGTACTTTCTACTTCTACATGTTGAACTCAAATACCTGTACTTTCTACTTCTTACATGTTGAACCAAATACCTGTACTTTCTACTTCTTACATGTTGAACTCAAATACCTGTACTTTCTACTTCTTACATGTTGAACCCAAATACCTGTACTTTCTACTTCTTACATGTTGAACTCAAATACCTGTACTTTCTACTTCTTACATGTTGAACTCAAATACCTGTACTTTCTACTTCTTACATGTTGAACACAAATACCTGTACTTTCTACTTCTTACATGTTGAACACAAATACCTGTACTTTCTACTTCTCACATGTTGAACTCAAATACCTGTACTTTCTACTTCTTACATGTTGAACCCAAATACCTGTACTTTCTACTTCTTACATGTTGAACTCAAATACCTGTACTTTCTACTTCTTACATGTTGAACTCAAATACCTGTACTTTCTACTTCTTACATGTTGAACCCAAATACCTGTACTTTCTACTTCTTACATGTTGAACCCAAATACCTGTACTTTCTACTTCTTACATGTTGAACTCAAATACCTGTACTTTCTACTTCTTACATGTTGAACTCAAATACATGTACTTTCTACTTCTTACATGTTGAACTCAAATACCTGTACTTTCTACTTCTTACACGTTGAACACAAATACCTGTACTTTCTACTTCTCTCATGTTGAACTCAAATACCTGTACTTTCTACTTCTCACATGTTGAACTCAAATACCTGTACTTTCTACTTCTTACATGTTGAACACAAGTACCTGTACTTTCTACTTCTCACATGTTGAACCCAAATACCTGTACTTTCTACTTCTTACATGTTGAACCCAAATACCTGTACTTTCTACTTCTTACATGTTGAACTCAAATACCTGTACTTTCTACTTCTTACAAGTTGAACACAAATACCTGTACTTTCTACTTCTTACATGTTGAACTCAAATACCTGTACTTTCTACTTCTTACAATGTTGAACTCAAATACCTGTACTTTCTACTTCTTACATGTTGAACTCAAATACCTGTACTTTCTACTTCTTACATGTTGAACTCAAATACCTGTACTTTCTACTTCTTACATGTTGAACTCAAATACCTGTACTTTCTACTTCTCTACATGTTGAACTCAAATACCTGTACTTTCTACTTCTTACATGTTGAACTCAAATACCTGTACTTTCTACTTCTCTCATGTTGAACTCAAATACCTGTACTTTCTACTTCTTACATGTTGAACCCAAATACCTGTACTTTCTACTTCTTACATGTTGAACTCAAATACCTGTACTTTCTACTTCTTACATGTTGAACTCAAATACCTGTACTTTCTACTTCTCTACATGTTGAACTCAAATACCTGTACTTTCTACTTCTTACATGTTGAACTCAAATACCTGTACTTTCTACTTCTTACATGTTGAACACAAATACCTGTACTTTCTACTTCTCTCATGTTGAACCCAAATACCTGTACTTTCTACTTCTTACATGTTGAACCCAAATACCTGTACTTTCTACTTCTTACATGTTGAACACAAATACCTGTACTTTCTACTTCTTACATGTTGAACTCAAATACATGTACTTTCTACTTCTTACATGTTGAACTCAAATACCTGTACTTTCTACTTCTCACATGTTGAACTCAAATACCTGTACTTTCTACTTCTCACATGTTGAACACAAATACCTGTACTTTCTACTTCTTACATGTTGAACTCAAATACCTGTACTTTCTACTTCTTACATGTTGAACTCAAATACCTGTACTTTCTACTTCTTACATGTTGAACTCAAATACCTGTACTTTCTACTTCTCTCATGTTGAACTCAAATACCTGTACTTTCTACTTCTTACATGTTGAACCCAAATACCTGTACTTTCTACTTCTTACATGTTGAACTCAAATACCTGTACTTTCTACTTCTCTCATGTTGAACTCAAATACCTGTACTTTCTACTTCTTACATGTTGAACTCAAATACCTGTACTTTCTACTTCTCACATGTTGAACTCAAATACCTGTACTTTCTACTTCTCACATGTTGAACTCAAATACCTGTACTTTCTACTTCTCACATGTTGAACACAAATACCTGTACTTTCTACTTCTTACATGTTGAACCCAAATACCTGTACTTTCTACTTCTCACATGTTGAACACAAATACCTGTACTTTCTACTTCTTACATGTTGAACTCAAATACCTGTACTTTCTACTTCTTACATGTTGAACACAAATACCTGTACTTTCTACTTCTTACATGTTGAACTCAAATACCTGTACTATCTACTTCTCACATGTTGAACACAAATACCTGTACTTTCTACTTCTTACATGTTGAACTCAAATACCTGTACTTTCTACTTCTCACATGTTGAACTCAAATACCTGTACTTTCTACTTCTCTCATGTTGAACTCAAATACCTGTACTTTCTACTTCTTACATGTTGAACACAAATACCTGTACTTTCTACTTCTTACATGTTGAACCCAAATACCTGTACTTTCTACTTCTCACATGTTGAACCCAAATACCTGTACTTTCTACTTCTCACATGTTGAACACAAATACCTGTACTTTCTACTTCTTACATGTTGAACTCAAATACCTGTACTTTCTACTTCTTACATGTTGAACTCAAATACCTGTACTTTCTACTTCTTACATGTTGAACACAAATACCTGTACTTTCTACTTCTTACATGTTGAACACAAATACCTGTACTTTCTACTTCTCTCATGTTGAACTCAAATACCTGTACTTTCTACTTCTCACATGTTGAACTCAAATACCTGTACTTTCTACTACTCACATGTTGAACACAAATACCTGTACTTTCTACTTCTCACATGTTGAACACAAATACCTGTACTTTCTACTTCTTACATGTTGAACCCAAATACCTTTACTTTCTACTTCTTACATGTTGAACTCAAATACATGTACTTTCTACTTCTCTCATGTTGAACTCAAATACCTGTACTTTCTACTTCTTACATGTTGAACTCAAATACCTGTACTTTCTACTTCTACATGTTGAACTCAAATACCTGTACTTTCTACTTCTCACATGTTGAACTCAAATACCTGTACTTTCTACTTCTCACATGTTGAACACAAATACCTGTACTTTCTACTTCTTACATGTTGAACCCAAATACCTGTACTTTCTACTTCTCACATGTTGAACACAAATACCTGTACTTTCTACTTCTTACATGTTGAACTCAAATACCTGTACTTTCTACTTCTTACATGTTGAACACAAATACCTGTACTTTCTACTTCTCACATGTTGAACACAAATACCTGTACTATCTACTTCTTACATGTTGAACCAAATACCTGTACTTTCTACTTCTTACATGTTGAACTCAAATACCTGTACTTTCTACTTCTTACATGTTGAACTCAAATACCTGTACTTTCTACTTCTTACACGTTGAACCCAAATACCTGTACTTTCTACTTCTTACATGTTGAACTCAAATACCTGTACTTTCTACTTCTTACATGTTGAACCCAAATACCTGTACTTTCTACTTCTTACATGTTGAACTCAAATACCTGTACTTTCTACTTCTTACATGTTGAACTCAAATACCTGTACTTTCTACTTCTTACAAGTTGAACACAAATACCTGTACTTTCTACTTCTTACATGTTGAACACAAATACCTGTACTTTCTACTTCTCACATGTTGAACTCAAATACCTGTACTTTCTACTTCTTACATGTTGAACCCAAATACCTGTACTTTCTACTTCTTACATGTTGAACTCAAATACCTGTACTTTCTACTTCTTACATGTTGAACTCAAATACCTGTACTTTCTACTTCTTACATGTTGAACCCAAATACCTGTACTTTCTACTTCTTACATGTTGAACCCAAATACCTGTACTTTCTACTTCTTACATGTTGAACTCAAATACCTGTACTTTCTACTTCTTACATGTTGAACTCAAATACCTGTACTTTCTACTTCTCTCATGTTGAACTCAAATACCTGTACTTTCTACTTCTTACACGTTGAACACAAATACATGTACTTTCTACTTCTCTCATGTTGAACTCAAATACCTGTACTTTCTACTTCTCACATGTTGAACTCAAATAACTGTACTTTCTACTTCTTACATGTTGAACACAAGTACCTGTACTTTCTACTTCTCACATGTTGAACCCAAATACCTGTACTTTCTACTTCTTACATGTTGAACCCAAATACCTGTACTTTCTACTTCTTACATGTTGAACTCAAATACCTGTACTTTCTACTTCTTACAAGTTGAACACAAATACCTGTACTTTCTACTTCTTACATGTTGAACTCAAATACCTGTACTTTCTACTTCTTACAAGTTGAACTCAAATACCTGTACTTTCTACTTCTTACATGTTGAACTCAAATACCTGTACTTTCTACTTCTTACATGTTGAACTCAAATACCTGTACTTTCTACTTCTTACATGTTGAACTCAAATACATGTACTTTCTACTTCTCTCATGTTGAACTCAAATACCTGTACTTTCTACTTCTTACACGTTGAACACAAATACATGTACTTTCTACTTCTCTCATGTTGAACTCAAATACCTGTACTTTCTACTTCTCTCATGTTGAACCCAAATACCTGTACTTTCTACTTCTTACATGTTGAACTCAAATACCTGTACTTTCTACTTCTTACATGTTGAACTCAAATACCTGTACTTTCTACTTCTCTCATGTTGAACTCAAATACCTGTACTTTCTACTTCTTACATGTTGAACTCAAAGTACCTGTACTTTCTACTTCTTACATGTTGAACCCAAATACCTGTACTTTCTACTTCTTACATGTTGAACACAAATACCTGTACTTTCTACTTCTCTACATGTTGAACTCAAATACCTGTACTTTCTACTTCTTACATGTTGAACCCAAATACCTGTACTTTCTACTTCTTACATGTTGAACACAAATACCTGTACTTTCTACTTCTTACATGTTGAACACAAATACATGTACTTTATACTTCTTACATGTTGAACTCAAATACCTGTACTTTCTACTTCTCACATGTTGAACTCAAATACATGTACTTTCTACTTCTCACATGTTGAACACAAATACCTGTACTTTCTACTTCTTACATGTTGAACTCAAATACCTGTACTTTCTACTTCTTACATGTTGAACTCAAATACCTGTACTTTCTACTTCTTACATGTTGAACTCAAAGTACCTGTACTTTCTACTTCTCTCATGTTGAACTCAAATACCTGTACTTTCTACTTCTTACATGTTGAACCCAAATACCTGTACTTTCTACTTCTTACATGTTGAACTCAAATACCTGTACTTTCTACTTCTCTCATGTTGAACTCAAATACCTGTACTTTCTACTTCTCTCATGTTGAACTCAAATACCTGTACTTTCTACTTCTTACATGTTGAACTCAAATACCTGTACTTTCTACTTCTCACATGTTGAACTCAAATACTTGTACTTTCTACTTCTCTCATTTCCCAAACAGCTGGTTCCTTTAGTCTGAATGTGTGTGGGTGCGTGATCATTATTCTTTAGAGTCACTGCGTGCCTATTGGTTGGAACACGATCCGTGTATCCATCACTTCCTGGTCTTCTCTAAAGAAGAGGGACCAATGGAAACGTTGTCATGTTGCCGTTGTTCCCATGGAAACATTCATTAGCTAACAATGACATTATTGTTCTATTGATATAAAGGGAGGTCAGGTACTCTTTAAAGCAGCTGTTAGCTATGGGTACTTTCTACTGAAGTACACTTCAAAGCCTCTTTACCTTTACTTGAGTAAAGAAGTTTAGTCAGTACTTCTACTTTCACCAGAGTATTTTTAAACACGAGTATCTGTACTTCTACTTTAGTAACGGATGTGTACTTGTGCCCTCTCTCTCCCCAGGGAGGCTCTCCGAGGGGGCAAGCGAGGAAAAGACGGTCGCCGTGTGGATGTATCGGAGGAAACGGGAAGCGTTGAAGCGACGGAGAACGTGGAGGAAGAAGAAGAGAGTTTTGATTGTGTGGCGGCGGCTTTGAAGCTACAGCGGGAAGTGGAGGAAGAGTGCAGCACACGGGTTTCTCGCCTCTTAAAAACTGGGGATCGCAGGAAGAGGAAAAACCAGTCCATTTTTAAGCGTGAGCAGAAGGCGGCGGCCACGTTGGGCATCGTTGTCGGGGCTTTTACTTTCTGCTGGCTTCCTTTCTTCTTGGTCTCCACCGCGCGGCCTTTCATCTGCGGCGTGGAGTGCAGCTGCGTCCCCCTGTGGCTTGAGAGGACGCTGCTGTGGCTCGGATACGCAAACTCCCTCATCAACCCCTTCATTTACGCCTTCTTCAACCGCGACCTGCGGACCACCTACAGCAACCTCCTGCGGTGCCGCTACAGGAACATCAACAGGAAGCTGTCGGCCGCCGGCATGCACGAGGCTCTGAAGCTGGTGGAGAAACCGGAGAGCGACGCGTGAAGCTGCCGATCAGACGCCGCCAGGACGGTTCATTCCAACCACAGAAACTCTTGAAATCTAGAAAGAGATGTCTTTCTGGTTCGTTCGTGTCCCCAGCCGAGTGATCGGACTGAACACGAGCTTTTATACTCTTACAGTGAATAGATAGAATCCTTTAATGTCATTATACAATGAGACGAGTAGCGCTACTATCGATACATGCTTCGTCACGAGGTCACTGACCCCTGATCAGAGTGCAACATATCTACTGTCTTCATATGTAAGGCTTATTGTATTATTTATATATGAAATAACATCATAGCTTTCAATTCTCTCTCAGCCAATCAGACCCCACGATGACGGTTGATTCAAACCACATGTGTGCGATGATAGCCGCGGGGAGACGAGGGGTTTCATATTGGATTTGTTCAGCTGTAGGCGTGGAACGAGACTCTCCACGTGCAGGTTGCTCAGACAAAGACCATCACGCCATACTCTTGCACATATTGCCGTCACCCAGTGAAATAAGTTCTTCTCAAGGGCACTTTTTAAAACGGTGGTTACTTCTGCCTCGCGTCCTTCACGAGTCTGTGCGCTATCAGCATCGACAGGAGAGATATTATATTAACAGAGAAAGCCTTTTATTCCTCACGATACGTCCCAACATTGACACGTCTTATCATCGCGAGGCAAGCCAGAGAACACAGCGGGGCAGATGGAACACGTCACGTGTTTTTAATTGATGATGCATCTAACCGTTAGGCGAGGCACGAGACTCTCCACGTGCGGATCGGGCAGACAGAGACACATGTTGGCATCTTGCTCCTATTCTTCCAAACTTGCCTTTGCAGTCTAATAAAACATGTCGTGGAGACGCTGCGACGTTGGGTTTGTGAGTCTTCATGACGTGAGACTGCTCGATAGAACAATGATATTCACGGAGGGAAGGAAGCACACAAAGTGTATCCAGAGAAAAGTAGGGCATGCTCCGTTACTATCATCGTGTCATCTTTGTTTTGTGAAATCAAATCGAAATGTATTTATATTACACTTTTCATACACTTTAAAAGTTTCGTACAGTAATGTATTGGTGC
>NW_027262187.1:25000-32500 GCF_902827115.2 Pseudochaenichthys georgianus | reverse complement strand
GTGATCATCTTGGTTTAGTCCGTGGGGGAGTGCTTAAGTTCGGGGGCCCGGGGACCCAAGGTGCTCGAGGTTCTGGAGGTACATGGGAGGGATCCTGGAGCTCCTCAGTCCGTGTTTTGGGGGTCTTGGAGCGGCCCCAAAGAGGTGCCTTTGTCGGTGTACCTAATGGGTAAGAAAGCCACTCTACACAGGTCGTCAAATGTGATTGAAATGGACAGAGTCCTGTACATTTCAATCACTTTTGATGGGAGTCGTGAGGTGTGTTTGAAAGGGCCCTATCTTCCTTAAATTCACATCAAACTTACCCAGCTTTCACACACTATTTCATGGGTAATAAAGCCATGTGCACACAGTATTTAAAGTAATCTTACCCAGCTTTCAGACACTAATTCCTGGGGAAGAAAGTCACCCTGCATGCGTCGTCAAATGTGATTGAAATGGACAGATTCCTGTACATTTCAATCACTTTTAATGGGGTCGTCAAATGTGATTGAAATGGACAGATTCCTGTACATTTCATGCATTTTTAATGGGGTCGTCGAATGTGATTGAAATGGACAGATTCCTGTACATTTCAATCACTTTTGATGGGAGTCGTCAGTATATGGAGCTTATCCCATAATTCCCGGAGTGCCAACGGGGGAGGGGGTCAAGTCTTCGGCGCTTCGGGACGAAGCCCCGGAGACTTTTGCACTCCCCCGTTGCAATTTACAACGGAGAGGGGAAATGAGACCTCCCCTCCTCCGTCCAAAAAATTCATTCATCTTTTCCAAGCTACCATCTGCACGAAATCGGAAACCCGGTTTTTGAGAGCACTTAGAAAAAAACGAGCTATTTTCACATGATGGGGAAATCATGGAGGAATGTATCCGCCTCATAAGCACTTTGGATCGGATCAAATTGTTGCCTGGAGGACCCCCAATCATGGTTCTCACAAAAGTTAAAGTTTTTGAACTGGTCTCTGGAGGAATGCAAGGGGAGTTGTCAGGGGACTCTATCCGCCTCAAGAGGCACTATTTTGGGATACATTTTATCCATTTTCACCCCTTTTTCTGGTTCTTCCAAAAAGTTAACTTAGACTTTTTCCGACTCTGGAGAAAGGTAGGGGGAGTTGTCAGGGGACTCTACCCGCCTTTTGGAACACTATTTCCGGATACAATTTATCCATTTTCACCCTTTTCTCTGGTTCTTCCAAAAGTTGACTTAAACTTTTTCCCACCCTGGAGAAAGGTATGGGGAGTTGTCAGGGGACTCTACCCGCCTTTTGGAACACTATTTTCGGATACAATATATCCATTTTCACCCTTTTCTCTGGTTCTTCCAAAAGTTGACTTAAACTTTTTCCCACCCTGGAGAAAGGTATGGGGAGTTGTCAGGGGACTCTACCCGCCTTTTGGAACACTATTTTCGGATACAATATATCCATTTTCACCCTTTTCTCTGGTTCTTCCAAAAGTTGACTTAAACTTTTTCCCACCCTGGAGAAATGCAATGGGAGTTGTCACGGAATAACGAGACACTATTTTCGGCTAAAATGGTTGTCTGGATGACCCCCAATCATGGTTCTCACACAACTTTAA
Source organism: Pseudochaenichthys georgianus (assembly GCF_902827115.2). NCBI lineage: Eukaryota > Metazoa > Chordata > Actinopteri > Perciformes > Channichthyidae > Pseudochaenichthys > Pseudochaenichthys georgianus. Next base: position 30,920 of record NW_027262187.1, on the reverse strand, counting down.
GTTGTGAAACTGGTCTCTGGAGGAATTCAAGGGCAGTTTTCACGGAATAACGAGACACTATTTTCGGCTAACATGGTTGCCTGTATGACCCCCACTCATGGTTCTCACAAAACGTTAAGGGCGTTCTCCCCGGCAACCCGCCAGCAGATGAAAACACCCACCCCTCCGCCTCTCCACCTCTTCCGAGGGACGAGGGAACCGCGCGGGGGTCTGCTGGAGGCTACTGCCGGGTGCTCCGTCCTGCGCCTCACCGGGACCCTGACTCCAGCGCGGTGTGGCGGCCTCGCCCTGGCCGTCCACCGTGCGCCCTCTGGGTACCTGACTCCCCTGCCTCCTCTGGGGGCAGGTGAGAGGGGTTCAACGCCTCCCCGGAGGATACTGTTATCCCGGCAACCCGCCAGCAGATGAAAACACCCACTCCTCCGCCTCTCCACCTCTTCCGAGGGACGAGGGAACCGCGCGGGGGTCTGCTGGAGGCTACTGCCGGAGGCTACTGCCGGAGGCTACTGCCGGGTGCTCCGTCCTGCGCCTCACCGGGACCTTGACTCCAGCGCGGTGTGGCGGCCTCGCCCTGGCCGTCCACCGTGCGCCCTCTGGGTACCTGACTCCCCTGCCTCCTCTGGGGGCAGGTGAGAGGGGTTCAACGCCTCCCCGGAGGATACTGTTATCCCGGCAACCCGCCAGCAGATGAAAACACCCACTCCTCCGCCTCTCCACCTCTTCCGAGGGACGAGGGAACCGCGCGGGGGTCTGCTGGAGGCTACTGCCAGGTGCTCCGTCCTGCGCCTCACCGGGACCCTGACTCCAGCGCGGTGTGGCGGCCTCGCCCTGGCCGTCCACCGTGCGCCCTCTGGGTACCTGACTCCCCTGCCTCCTCTGGGGGCAGGTGAGAGGGGTTCAATGCCTCCCCGGAGGATACTGTTATCCCCACGTTGTCGTACCCGAAACTGTCGGGTATCCTTTGGGAGAACCAGACTCTGGAGGAACGTGAGGGGAGATTACAGGGATCTCTGCCCGCCTAACGAGTGCCTAAATGGGACACCGCATGATGATGCAAATGAAAACAAACACCGATTTGAAGATAAGCTGAGTGCACCTTTCGTGAGTCTTTTCACGCTTCCTTCTTTTTTACCCACGATTCTGGTGACATTTCCCGGTACCGAAATGCTCAAGAATACAGGTCGGATGGCGGTCCGTTGTCCGATCTGTAATAGTTCCTACCGTGCCCTGAGCAAGCACCTTCAGAGGCGCCATGGTGTGCGTAACTTGGATGAAAGAAAAATTCTGCTGTTGTTGGCCAACGGACGGACCAACATTAGGCTCCATCCCTGTACCATTCTGGGATGCGAGTACCACGGCACAAGGCTGTATCGCCACTTGGCCAGAGACCATGTTGAGCTGGCCCGGGAGGAACTACATGTGGTTCAAAATAAAATGAAAATGACAGTGGCCAAGAAGGAGCTTTATCAACTCCGAATGACAAACCCCACCATAGAAATGATTACCGCTTGGGCTGTTGACACGGTGGCAGATGACGATATACTGTCACAACCTCCACCCTTGTCCCCGGTGAATGAATGTGACAACCCGGACTGCAAAGAATGGAGGCTGGAGGCAAACGCAGTGAGGGCTCAGCGGGACATATATGCTGCTGAGGTGAAATCCCTGCGCTGCAAGTTGCAGCAGAGGATAAAGCACAAGCGACAGAGGATGGATCAGCGGGCCGGGGACATGCCCGCGTTCGATGGGGAGGAACGAGAGCGGGTCATTCTGAAGAAACGACCCCGAACAGAGTCGACACCAACGAGGCTGTCCAAGTCGAAATGTCCCTCCTGCAGCAAGTCTCCTATTCCCGCCTGCAGCACGTCTCCCATTCCCGCCTGCAGCAAGTCCCCCACTGGCTCTCACACCCATTCATCCAGCTCCTCAGAGCCTGCATCCATGCATACCGAGGCCTCGTCAACCTCCCCTCCCATAAATTCCCCCTGGTTCCGGGGCAGGGGCCGGGGAAATATAATGCGGGACATCACATTCCCACGGATTATGGGTAAGTGTGTTGGCTATGTGACACATGCAGTTTCTGTAACACACCCTGTGTTGTCATTAAAGTACTGTTTATATTTCACAGAGGATTATCTGCAAGGATACCGGGAGCATTATGCAGGTATCGACCCACCAGTGAGGCTCCAGGAAAACACAGTCTCCAAACTAAGCAGAGTGAAGTCGTTCCTCAGTTTCATGGCACACGGTTTCAATCGCCTGTCTGACTGGCTCTTTTTGAGGGATCTCAAGAGGATACGCGGGTGGTCCCGGAGCCTGATGAAGTCAAGCCTTCAGGTCACGACCTCCGACTTCTACATCAAGAATATATCACACTTTCTCAAGTACATGGCCGACACACCGTGCAAGGGGAGCAGGCTCAGCCAAACCGACATGATTTTAATCAAACGGGAAGTAGTTGCCATCCTGAAGTCCCTGAAGAGAAAAGTACTTATCCACCAGATGCAAGTGAAGCGTGACAAGATGGAAGGTCTGCCGAGCCACAACGACCTAATGACATGCTTGACTTCGACCACCACTCGCATCCCTCAGCTCCTGGATGTGATGGCCAGCAATCCGACTACCGCAACCCGGAGCCTGCTCTATGGGTATATGACTCTTCATTGGAGCTGCATTTACGGCCACCGTCCGGGGGTCTACTCCAACATGACCAACGCCGAGGTCCGAAAGGCGGATACAACTGGCACTGCCTTCGGCTACCTGGTTCATGTGAGTGCTATTAATCAATGCATTTATTCTGGCAGTTATATGCATGATTGACATTGTATTGACACTCTCTAACTCTGTCATAACAGGTAAGCAACCACAAGACGGCCAACGCGTTCGGGGAAGCGCAGCTGTACCTCACCGTAGAAGAATTTGGATGGATGAAGAGGTGGCTGGAAATTAAGGGTACGCTGACCTGCACCCAGAGCCGTTACTTTCTATACACAGAGGGGAAGAACCCGTTCAGGAAGCTTGCCTACTCCCTGAGGTTGGCATGGGCTGATGTGGGGCTCCACGGTCCCATTAACTTCACCGACCTCCGCACAGTCCACGCCGATAATGCGAAGAGGTTTCAAGACAAAGGCAACCGCCAAAGAGTGAGTGATTTCATGTGTCACAACACTGCAACTGCGGACAAATTTTACGCGAATAATCCTTCTTTGAAGGAGGCTGCGGACATTCGGTTGCTCTTCACAGAGTCACTGCAAGCAGCGGCGGCGGCATCGACAGCAGCAGCAGCAGCGGGAAATGAAGACACTTTTGCGGGTATTGACATCGACAGTGACAGCTCTGGAGAGGAGCACAGCCCGGCTCCCTACCAAGACTCCCTACCAAGACATGTCCCGAAGAGGGACCAGTCACTGGCCGAACACAGCCCCTCAGACATGGGTGAAGAGAGGGTGCCATACTCTGCCCCAACTTCACCCACTGTTACCAGTGATCAACTTGTAAATATGCAGTGTGTTGTTGTAATCAGTCCCCTTGTAAATACGTTATATCCTGTTTGAATGTATTTATTACTGTCAATATTACTGTAAATAAAGTTTGTTAAAATTACTAAGTGTTCTGTTTTTAAAGCCCACTATGTTTTTTTTCCCTTTAAGATCCCCAGGGGCACGATATTCTGGTTCTGGTGGTAGCATGGAGGTGTTTAGTCCGAGTGAGGAGTGCTCAAGTGTGGGATGATTTGTAAGGTAGAAGAGGGTAAAAAAAGTTAAAGTGTGAACCTCCAGCAGGGCAGGTGGTGCTGTGAAGAAGGCCGACTATGGGTGCTGATGGGCGGACGATAAAGCACCGCAAAATACACCCCCTTCAAGTGTTGCCAGGGGCACGAGAATATCCTCCACTGGAGGTTGGGTGCTGCTGCTGTGAAGAAGGCCGACTATGGGTGCTGATGGGCGGACGATAAAGCACCGCAAAATACACCCCCTTCAAGTGTTGCCAGGGGCACGAGAAAGATCCTCCATGGAGGTTGTGTGCTGCTGCTGTGAAGAAGGCCGACTATGGGTGCTGATGGGCGGACGATAAAGCACCGCAAAATACACCCCCTTCAAGTGTTGCCAGGGGCACGAGAAAAATCCTCCATGGAGGTTGGGTGGTGCTGCTGTGAATAAGGCCGACTATGGGTGCCGATGGGCGGACGATAGAGCACCGCAAAGTAGACCCCCTTTAAGTGTTGCCAGGGGCACGAGAAAAATCCTCCATGGAGGTTGGGTGGTGCTGCTGTGAATAAGGCCGACTATGGGTGCCGATGGGCGGACGATAAAGCACCGCAAAGTAGACCCCCTATAAGTGTTGCCAGGGGCACGAGAAAAATCCTCCATGGAGGTTGGGTGGTGCTGCTGTGAATAAGGCCGACTATGGGTGCCGATGGGCGGACGATAGAGCACCGCAAAGTAGACCCCCTTTAAGTGTTGCCAGGGGCACGAGAAAAATCCTCCATGGAGGTTGGGTGGTGCTGCTGTGAATAAGGCCGACTATGGGTGCCGATGGGCGGACGGTAAAGCACCGCAAAGTAGACCCCCCCTTTAAGATTCCCAGGGGCACGAGATTCTTGAGGGTGTGATCATCTTGGTTTAGTCCGTGGGGGAGTGCTTAAGTTCGGGGGCCCGGGGACCCAAGGTGTGCGAGGTTCTGGAAGTACGCATGTCAGGGAGAGATCCTAGAGCTCCTTAGTCCGTGTTTTGGGGGTCTTGGAGCGGCCACAGAGAGGTGCTTTTCCCCGGGGTATTTCATGGAAGTCTGAAATAACCTGTTTGCTCATGTCAGGGAGAGATGCTGGGGCTGCTGCGTCCGTGTTTTGGGGGTCTTGGAGCGGCCCCGAAGAGGTGCCTTTGTCGGTGTACCTAATGGGTAAGAAAGCCACTCTACACAGGTCGTCAAATGTGATTGAAATGGACAGAGTCCTGTACATTTCAATCACTTTTGATGGGAGTCGTGAGGTGTGTTTGAAAGGGCCATATCTCCCTTAGATTCACATCAAACTTACCCAGCTTTCACACACTAATTCATGGGTAATAAAGACATGTGCACACTGTATTTAAAGTAATCTTAGCCAGCTTTCAGACACTAATTCCTGGGGAAGAAAGTCACCCTGGACGGGTCGTCAAATGTGATTGAAATGGACAGATTCCTGTACATTTCAATCACTTTTGATGGGAGTCGTGAGGTGTGTTTGAAAGGGCCATATCTCCCTTAAATTCACAGCAAACTTACCCAGCTATCATACACTGATTGCTGGGTAATACAGCCATGTGTACCCTGCATTTAAAGTAATCTTAGCCAACTTTCAGACACTAAATCCGGGGTAATAAAGGCCTGTACATCTCCCTGTTTGAAAGGGCCATATCTCCCTTAAATTCACATCAAACTTACCCAGCTTTCACACACTAATTCATGGGTAATAAAGCCATGTGCACACTGTATTTAAAGTAATCTTAGCCAGCTTTCAGACACTAATTCCTGGGGAAGAAAGTCACCCTGGACGGGTCGTCAAATGTGATTGAAATGTACAGATTCCTGTACATTTCAATCACTTTTAATGGGAGTCGTGAGGTGTGGATGAAATGGCCTGTTTAATCCGATTTTGAGCACTCTTTTCCCGGCATAAACTAGTTTAAATCACCGTTAAACACTTATTTTGTTGATGTCTATATAACCGAATTCCCACTATGCATTGCGGTCGGTTATATGGACACAACTACCCTGGCACTAGGCAGACCGCGGCCGGTAGTAAATGTCCAACCAGTGTACCACCTGGTCCCTAGAGTATGTAGGTGGTTGTACTCCACAAGACCTGGTCAAAGCCAATGTGTACATTTGGGTGTTCTCTTTTATGTTGAGATTACAACTATTTTTTAAATTGGTTTGAAAT